>NW_013666891.1:135047-161963 GCF_000517525.1 Limulus polyphemus | reverse complement strand
TATGACTTTTGTGAAAGACTTGTAATATCAACTGAAAGATTGCCAAATTTCGTGAAGATATACCAAATATATTGAGAGTTATAAGTATCAAATTTATAAAGACTTTAAATGAGTACAAAAGGTCAGATAATTTGGTCAAATTCACCGATCCCGTGTTGAGAGAGTTAATCTAGTGTTAAGTACAAATAATTTTGCTAGTTAAATATTTTTAGTGTAATATTGAAGGGAACCAACAAAAACAATTTCCAAAGTTAACAGTCTTGTGCTGCAGTAGTAAAAATGAAAATAAGAATGATCAACATTATGTGTTTGACACCTTTTAACTCAGCACTAAGTAGGAACCACATAAAAAAAGATATTTAAATATGTGAATCCCTTTAGTCCAGTGCTAAGTTGAAACCTAGAAAGTACATTTCCAAGTTTAACTTTTTGTTCAATACAAAAAAAAAAAGTCAGGTTTAATAATAAAATATAATACAATATTTATATAGGTGAATTATCACTGAATATACCTCAGGAGGTTTTCTTTTGTATGTTCCAGTTCCTTCTTGTCTAAGCTGTTCTAATAGAGATGTCTTTCCAATTCCTTGAACACCAACAATCATCAGCTTCATACGAGCATATGCCTTGGAACTAAAAAAAATTGGCAAAGATTTGTATTTTAAAACAGTCAAAATTTGCATTAGCTTAATGTTCACAACAACCAATGTCAAAACAAGAGGGAATCCTCAATAACTGCAGCACTTAAAATTCTTTTAGACAGGATTAAAGTAAATTAATCAATGAGACCTTTATTTTTTTTTTTTATATTCAATTTTATTACTCTTCAGGATCTCTACTAGCCTACCCTCAAACTGAAATTCTTTTAGACAGGGTGAGAGTAAATTAATATGAGACCTTGAGCATAGTAAAATACATCAGTCAAAAGGGTTTGATCTCCTGAGTACAAAAATGTAACAAGATCTCAAATCGGTGAAGAAAAGACGAAATTATGAGCTAAAAGTTTGTACAGAATTTAGAAAAAACAAGACAATTGTACATTTCACAAATACATAATTTATTACAACCATGGTTTTGCCAGTAAAGGCATCATCAGGTAGACTGATATGTTTTGTATCAGGGTTTATCTATACGTTTAAGGAAAGAACTGGAAGTGACCATGACATTCACCTAGAGACAAATGGGGTAAGAAGTGGGGAGGAGCTTAAGTTGGTTTGGTCACTTAGAACTTTTTGTGGACTTGTTTTTAGACATCTGTTTATTTCTAAAATTTCCAGACTGTTTAGTTTTTACCTGTTTCACAGATACGTAAAGTTTTGCAGTTTTTTTCTGAATCAATTGGTGTTTAGTTTCAATAAAGTGGGATGCAAAAGTTGAATAACATTTTCCTTAATTTCAAGCTTCTAGAGTGTTCTGTAAGCTCTTGTTTCTATGGGACGTCCTGTTTGACCTATATATACACTATTGTAGTCTTGGCACATTAATTGGTAAACACCACTGTTGCTGTAATTTTCGATTCTGTCTTTGTTTTTCCACAACATTTTTCCTAAGTTGTTTTTACGGTAGAAGGTTGGTCTGTAGATTTATTTGTTCAGCGTGTTATATATTTTGTTAGAAATATCTCATCTTAAACCATTTACTTTTCTTTTTGTTTGGTACAGTGTGTGTGTGTGTGTGTGTATATTGAACTTAAATTTATGGCTTTCAATTTTTAAACAACGTGTTAATTAACTTTGTCATAATAAATGATGTATTCGTGAAACATACAACTGTCTTGTTTGTCTTCAATTTTGTAATTATGGAGTTTCACCAAGTACCAACGGTTTCAAGTATCAATTATGTAAAACAAGCTAGTACAGTAAGATTAACCATCTTATACAAAAGACTGAATGCAAAACAGTGCTTAGCAACTCAACACCTTTGATTCAAAAACAAATATGTGATATGGAATCTCACCCCAAAATACATCTCTCTGAAGACCTAAAAAAGAAAGCCCTGAAATCAGCAAAGAAGACCTGGCTAAAAGAAGTGATCAATAAGTGGTACAGTGTTAGAGGCAAATTAATTGCACACCTTACCCCTTTAGGCTATGTCATCATGTTTGTTGACTCATATTCAAAATTTTATTGAACTACTATTTCATGAATCTATGTTAATATGTTTGGTATCAAACTGTAGATTATAATTCAAATTTTAGTATTATACCTTACTCAATTTGTTAACTTAAAAGTAAATACTAAAAACACAGATAAACATCAATTTTTGAGTGTCATGTGGTATGTTGATTGCAGCACTGGTTCAAATTATATGTTTGTGATGTTAAAATACTAAGTCTATAGTTTTGTATGAGTTAGGAACTAAAATTACCGATATTGCCAAGCTAGAATATAAAATAAGAACATCTTATATTTTCTATTTGCTAATATATTGCTCATGTAATAAATCACAGTGGCACTCCACCCACCTCTTCCATTTTTGGAAATGCTCCTTTATATACACATACTTCTATATATGACATGAATAACCAATCTCAGAATTTCCCCTTAGTGATTTTCTCAGCCTTTCTAACGTACCTAGCACCATTTCTTTCTTTTTTAATCAAGATTTCAATGAGGTATGTTGTTTCTTTAGTCTGCTCAAACTTTCATATCTTTTTAGACCCAAGTACAGCTAAGTTACTAAGCTTGATAAATTATAGTAGAATTCTATAGTATTGATGTAGTAATTTATGATTTTTTAGTTATTCAAATGTATATATAAAACCTACAAAAAATATTTTGTTTCATACCCTCCACATGCAAATTATTTAAAGGCTTAGCGACCTACATCAAGCAGCAACTGAGTACAAAGGTTGTAACTAGAAATGATAATTGTTTGCTTTACTTACCATGCAAAATTTTTAAAAGTTTAGCAACTTATGTCAAGAAGCAAATGAGTACAAAGATCTTAACTAGAAGAGATAATTTGTTGCTTTACTTCCTTACTTACTGTTCTATGTTTTATGAAAAATAAGTTTAAGAACTTATTTCAAAATAGCCATAATCTATATACATACATAATGTATAATAATTGAAATGTGACTGAATTTTATAAAATACTAGTCAACTAAAACACAGCCAAGACAAGTTACTTTGTACAGACCAAGTGTCACCTTTATGTTAGTTGATACGGTAACATGAGTGCACATGAGCTGTATCAATGTAACTTCTCTATTGTTAGCCAGGCATGGGTGAAAGGTCAATATAATAAAAATAATAAATATATATAAATTTATAATGTTATGAGATTTAAGATATTTTGTCTAAACATGCATGTTTTCATGTTATAATTTGTGTTCATTCTAGAATGAAAAAGGCATAATTTAGATTTATTTCCTAATCTTTTAAGGTGGTTGCAAGATCGGTCAAATTTACTGAACTTGTACCGAGATTAATTACTGAAAGTAACAGATAAAATATAAAGTTTTTTCTTAAGAAATGTTTGATAACTATCCAAACATTATAAAAATTTTAGATGTGAAATTTGAACCATTTGTGATGCATAAAAGTATTTTTAGTCTAAAAATGAAAATTACTTTGTATGTTAGATAGGCATGAAAAAACATTTTTTTACAAACCTTAAGACTTAATAAAAAAAATGTATATTTTGTGTATAAAAGTATTATAATGGTTACTGATAATATGTCAAATTTAAAAGTTATAGCACGAAAACTATAACAAGCACAAAATAGTTACGAGGTTGGTACCATGGACCGAGTCTGTGCTGAAAGAGTTATGCCTTCTTTTCTTTCAGGGGTCTTTGCTTCAAATTTTGCCTTTTGGATCCCGCTCTGTGGCGAGTGGTGCCTGACCAGGAATTATTTACATACACAAATAAATCTGCACTGTACGCTATGTCGATTCATGTGCTCTTTCCATGGCTCCACACACTCACCTTCAAATGGGGCGTTTCACAAAATCACTGGATGGTGAATAACCTCATGATATTTGCTTCATAAATAGGCCTGTCCTGGACTGCACCACCCATGGATGGTATGGGTAATGCAAAAGGGGATAGCTGCCCATCTCTGCCATGCCTCGATTGAATAAATAAGTATGGTCTGCTTTTCAAACTAGAGTTTCGTGATCACCCATTGCATTATCTTGGGTGTAGCCTTTCCTCTGAACTCTCCAATGCACTCACCTCCTTTTCTGCCAGTGGAGTATGGGAGTCCTTACCACTTGCCAGTTTGAAGCTACTGGGATGGTTGACCATGGAAGCATCCTGCTGGATGGGTTCCACATAGATGGCTATAACCATTCAGTTCAGAGTAGGGCGGTGGTGTTTTGCTGGTGTAGAAATCATAAAATCCTCCTAATTGAGTGACACATACCACGGAGTGAAACATCTAATTGCATGCGAAATCTTTAGAGTGTCCAGATAGTTATCAAACATTTCTTAAGAAAAACTTTATATTTTGTCCCTTAATTTAAGTGAGGAATCTCTTTACGGGTTCAGTAGATTTGACCGATCTTATAACCACCATAAGAAATTAGGAAATAAATATAAATTATGACTCTTTTATTCTAATGAACACAAATTATAATGCAAAAACACAAATGTTTAGACTAAATAGCTTAATTCTCATAACATTATACATTTATATATATTTGTTATTTTTATTACATACACCTTTCAGTGATGACTAGCTAACAATACAGAAGTTAAAATGATGTGGCACATGTGTACTCATGTAACCATATCCAATAACATACTTAGTAGACTAGTATTTTATAAACTACAGTCACATTTCAATTATTCTACATGATATATGTATATAGATTATTGCCTTTTTCAAATAAGTTATTAAACTTATTTTTCATAAAACATGAAACAGTAAATATAGAAGTAAAGCAAATAATTATTTCTTCTAGTTATGACCTTTGTACTCGGTTGCTGCTTGACGTAGGTTGCTAAGCATTTAAAAATTTTGCATGTAGAGGATATGACACAAAATATATTTTATTAGGTTTTGTATATACATTTGAATAACTAAAAAATCATAAATTACTACATCAATACTACAGAATTCCACTAATATTTATCAAGATTAGTAACTAAGATGTATTTTAGTCTAAAAAAATACGAAATTTAGAGCAGACTAAAGACACACCCTACCTCATTGAAATCTTGGTTCAAAAGATACCTCACTTATTGACATAAATTCATGAAATAGTAGTTCAATAAAATTTTGAATGTGAGTCAATAAAGAGATGACATGGCCTTTCACTCGTGACCCATAATAAAGACTTACCTAGTGTGACAGCTGCCATGAATGAAGTAAAGCCCCACATGGTAGGCAATACCCTAAGGAAGCAAAAACCGTGACTTGATGTAAGTAATGGGAGATGAATGTCTCAGTGTTGGTCCACATGCCCAAGTGCAAAATCTCCTCCAAAGGCTGACAAAAACTAGAAGCAAGGGAAAAGGTGAGGTGTCGGGTTTGATGGGAGGTAACACAGAACAAAGTACATTGGGAAGGGGACAAGGAGGAACAAGCCAACTGAATTAAATGATGAATCAAATTGTTAATGGTAAAGGGAGAAAGATATTGTGAGGAAGAAGGTTGCCATGGGATAAAGATACAGAAACGTGAACCCCTGGAAAAAGCCGTGCGGGCAATATAATAATGAAGTCTATCCAGATCGGGATGAGGTTAGATATGAGAAAGGGAGGAGTTACCCTCACAAGCCACTGAGGTCTTGGGAAGGAAGAAATAATCCGAATAAAGGAGAAGATAAGTTTGGTGGTACAATGTGCGAGTGAAGTTGATTGTGAACAAATCAGACCGACGACCCCGCAGGCCAAGAAGAGAAAAAAAAAATGCTTTAAAGGATAGGTGAAACAAAGAGCATGAGGCAATGGGCTCAAATGGAGGTAAAGTAAGGGAATGAGTACCACATATATTTCCACGTCAAGAAGTATCGGATGCCTAGGAGTCTTATGGATCTGGAAAGAACAGATCAAAATGGCAAGGACAGGGGAAAGAAAGACCCCGCGGTAACGGGAAAAATTGAAAGTATGGAATAGGGCTACCCAATAACCTCATATCTAGGAGTCCAAAGTCCCTTTATAAAAAGACATGTAAAAAACTTGGAGATCCCAGCCTTAGAACAAGAAGTTGGGATACCCCAAGCCAGGGCCCAGGTGTAAAAAACATTCCATTTCCACTAATATACAGCAAGGGATGAAGGACTAATGGAATGAGCTAAATGAGATACCACCTGATGTGAGAAACCAGATCTCTTCGCCAGGGACCAGACAAAAGCCAAGCATAAAAATGGAGGACGTGAAGTGCGAGATGCAGAACTGGCAACTGGGGTTGATGAAGAAGGTCGGGAAATAAAGAAAGAGGGACAGGAGGGAACAACTGTAACTGGAGTAAACAAGGAAACCATGGTTGATCAGTCCAGTAAAGAGCAATCAGAAGGACTTTGCACACAGTGGGATGAAGGAAACTACCCGATAAAGTAATTGCATAGGAGGATAAACATAAAAGAACTTTTTCAACCAATCCTGGCTGAAGGCATCAAGTTTAGTGTAGCGTAGTGCTATATACTGGACAGAAAATTTGAGGACTCAAGCAAAAGAATAAATTATTATTACTCATTATTTAAAATTTGAACACATTGAAGTTTGTGAAAAAACCATAGTAAACAGAATAAAGTGTCAGAATTCTGGTGATTGATGGCGGTGGCAAATGTATCAATATGTGGAATACATCAATGATTGCAAAGCCACTGAAAAGAAGGGGATGAAGGTACCACTCCATCAGGTAAACCTGGCTGAATCAGTAAAGATGATATGCCACAAGATTGAAAGCACCTGGTACGTGACACACTGTCAAATGAATGGGATGATCACTGGACCAAAAGAGAATATCCAATGTTTGAAAACACAGGGATCTCGACCAGGTGCCACCTTGGCGATTGATATGAGTCACCACTGTTGAATTGTCAGAATGGATCATGACCAGATAATCTCTGGAGTGTGAAGAAAGTGATCCACAGCCCGATGAACAGCAAGGAGTTTAAGGATGTTAATATGAAGAGAACATTCCCTGACAGACCAATGACCCAAAGCCTCCTGGTGATTGACCCACACACCCCAGCCCTGAAGGAATGCATGGCCATGGAGGAGGAAGTGGGATAACCAACAATGTAAGAGCCTTGTCCAAACACCATTGGAGATATTCAGAATGTAGGAAGGAAGAATTATAGGAGCATCCAAGGGATCCTGAGCATGGTTCCACTGGTCGTGAAGGACCCATTAAAGGGATTGCATATGAGCCCAGCTGAGGGGTATGAGAGAAGACCACATTCCCAAAAGAACATTACGAGCAGAAAGTGAAGGAGCAGACAGGGCATTCTGAACAGCTAGTTCCATAGAAAAGAGCCAGAGAGGAGAAGGTTGGACCTGACTGAGATGGGTGTTGAAGAAAACACCCAGATGAACGAGGTACTGGGTAGCATGAAGGAAGGACTTCTCCAACTTGATCAACCATCCTAAGCGAGCAGGTTCAAGAAGGAGCTGATGAGTATGACAGGCCAACACCTGTTCAGAATGATCGAGAATAAACTAGTAGCCCATGTAAAAGTGAAAGAGCAGCCCCAGGGCATGAAAATGTAGATCGAAGATTCACCCCACCCAACAAAAAGCTCACAACACCAAAGCCAGCCAGAAGGTTAGGGCATGAAATTGGTACCCCACCCCACAATGGACAAACTGAAGATAAGGATGAGAATGCTCTGATATGGGAATAGGGAGATGAGCACTGGAGACATTCATCTTGGTCATCCAAAGACCTGGAGAAAAAGCCCACCAAAGAGTAAGGTAGGATTCCATGGTGAGGTGTGGGGTGTGAACATATCGATTGAGATGGGACAGGTTAATGACAGGCCTCCAGTTTCCTCTTTATGGGAAATACAAAGTGACAAGAGTAAAACCCCTACGAACCGCATGGAGTAGGTTTGATAGCCTGTTTTGTGAAGAGGTCTTGCACTTCCTTGGATAGATGCTGGGGTGACAAAGAATCCTGAGGAGGAGGAAAGGAAACAGGCAAGTGGGACAAGGAAGGAAAGGTAAAAAAAGGTATGATGAATCCTTCTGACAAAACTTGGTGAACCCAAACATCAAAATTGAAAGGGATCTACCGATAAACGAAGGTCGCTAAACGAGCTCCCATCAGGTAGTCACTGGAACCATTGTTGGTTTTCCATACATGAAAAACAACAAACAGTCGCACCACTGGAAGGAGGAACAGGCAAGGGCTGGTAAGGGGAGGGTTGGGAGACAGTAATCAGTGCCACGCTTGGCTCCGACTGGGACAAATGGGCCACCAGATTAGACAGGATGGGTTGTTGTTGGACTGATGCCATCTTTGACTCCAGACTCCAGGATTTTTTCAAACATGAAACATGTCAAAAACAGGACCATATACAAGTCCCGAGAGTGAGGCATACTAAAACTGTCACCTAACTGGGAGGTGAAATGCTCAATGTGAACCCGAACATCAGGTTATGGGGGAAAACTAAAAAAGGTTGGGAGGAATAATCATGTAATTAGGAAGGATGTGCATCATAAGAAGTAGAAACAATAGACAAAACATCACATAAAATCTGAGAAAGCTAATGAGGGCTGAACAGAATCCTCAGGTATGGTTTGGGAAGGCACAGCAAACTCCAAAGGGGGAAACAAACGATCCAAATACTCAACAGTCTGACCAGGCTCAGGAGGAAGAGTGGCAACAGCATGAAACAAAGGTTGTCCCATATAATGCTTAATCTTTCTGTGAATAAAGGCCAACAAATCCTCCCATGGGTCGCCCACATTTGTGGTGTGAAGTATGGCATCAGACAAATGAGGTGTACCTAAAGTGGTAATGTTAACTTTGGAATTCATGTTTGATACCAAATACACAAACAAAAAGTTCTTTAAATAAATAAAATAAATTAAATAAAACCACTTCAAGAAGTAATGATCAAAAATGATCTGAACTCAAGCACAAAACGGGAAAAGCTAATGTTGTGAATGGAGGGAAGTATCATATTGCAATTGTTTCCTTTGATGTTCATAGTCTATTCACCAACATACCCGTTAGTGAATGTAAACAAATTGTTAATGATGTAATGGATTTAAAAAAGTAAACCCTGTTCAAGCCCAGGATTTAAAGACAATAATAAACACCTGCTTAAATCAGAACTACTTCAAATTTAATGACCAATTACATAAATAGAATGACGGGTTAGCTATGCCCCCTCCCCTTTCCTTTGCTTGCAGAAGTTTTCATGGATAATTTAGAAAATAAATTGTTTAGTGATGAAAATAATACAAAACATGTTAAATATTGGTATAGATATGTTTATGATATGATTTGTCTCTGGAAAGGATCCAAACGTCAACCCAACAATTTTGTAATTTTTCTAAATTCACATAACAAATTTTTATTAAATTTACTATGAAATTTGGTGAGAATGGAAACATTAATTTTTTGGACTTAAATACTGACATAAGTAACGGCATACGTTCCTTCAAAATCTTCTGAAAACCGACTTATAATGACACCATCATACATGCTTCTCCAAGGCATTCAATATCTCACAAACTTGCCTCGTTCCATAGTTTGTTACACAGACTTATCACTGTACCCTTGTCATCTGAAAATTATGAAACTGAATTAAGTTCTATCAAAGAAATTGCTGTTAACAACAGTTATACAACAAAGTTAATTAACACATTGTTGTTTAAATAATTGCAAGTCATAGGTTTAAAATCAATATACCCACGTAATGTACTAAAAAAGAAAAAGAAATGATTTAAGATGAGCTACATTGGAAAACCTTCTAACAAAATATATAACACGCTGAACAAGTGACTCTACAGACCAGCCTTCTACCGTAAAAACAACCTAGGAAAAATGTTGTGCAACAACAAAGACAGACTTGAAAAGTACAACAGTGATGTTTACCAATTAACGTGTCAAGACTGCAATAATGTATACAGATCAAACAGGATGTCCCATAGAAACAAGAATTAAAGAACATTCTAGAAGCTGGAATTTAAGGAAAATGGATTTAACATTTGCATCCCACTTTATTGAAACTAAACACTAATTTGATTCAGTAAAAAAAACTGTAAAACAAGTCCAGAAAAAGTTCTAAGTGAACAAATCAACTTAAGCTCCTCCCCACTTGTCTCTAGGTGAATGTCAAGGTCACTTCTGGTTCTTTCTTTAAACATATATATAAACCCTGCTACAAAACATTTCAGTCTATACCTGATGACACCTTTACTGGTGAAACTATGGGTGTAATAAATGATGTATTTGTGAAATGTACAATTGCCTTGTTTTCCTCAATTCTGTAATTATGGAGTTTCACCAAGTACCAACAGTTAAAAGTATCAATTAGATAAAAGTTTGTACTTAAGAAAAAACTCAGAGTTATTCTATGAGTCGCTATGTCATGGCTTAAAAGACACAAAACAGAAATATAAACTTTATGATACATAAATTCATGTTAACTGCAATCAGTGTACTCAAAATAAGCTTCAATTTTAATATTAAATTTGAAGTGAATGTTTTTTGTAATAAAAATCATAATTGATTAAATCAACAGATACTACAAGTCATGCAATGCATAAGAAATGAAAAATTCATGTTAATAAATATACCAATAGCAAAACATTCAGGGCATCACTAGTTCAGGTACTTTAATAGGTTATTTTTGTCTGAACTTTGATTCATAAAAGGTGTTAAAAACGAGGTATAAAACTTTCATGGGTCGTGGGCCACATGTTCTACAATAAAACTTACTCTTCTAATATAGATTTCAGGTATCCAATGATATCCATTGTCTTATACTTCTTACTTTCTATCATACTCTTCAGAGGATCATTCAGGTTACAGTCTCGAGTATTCAAATTCCACAGTTTGCTCAAGAGTCCCATCTCTGGTGGCAACTTACAGATAGCCATGTTGCCACTGATATTTAGCACTGACAAATTAGTCAGTTCACTAATCATTACAGGAATTTCTTGTATATGATTGTTTCCCACATCCAACATTGACAGGTTGGGAAAGAGCACTCTGCTTCTTACAGGACCCTGAGAATCCTTGAATGAAAAATAGATGTACAACAGCTTGCAAAAATTAATGACCACAATCACAAATGAAAAAATGACAAAAAGTACCTTTCAATATTATAATATTTTATAAAACAAGTCTGCTCCATAACCATTATATAATATGGCACATATTACAAGTCTTTTTTATCAGAGATTTACCAGAAACTTACTCTACTTGAAATTGACATGGTATCAAATGAATCCTGAGATCTACTTTCCTCTTCTTCAAAACATCCTTCATCCTCAGCTGTCAACAACAGTCTAGTTAGTTGATTGTCAGCAAGGATTAGTGTTCTGAGGTTGTCTAAACGGTTGTGACGATGATGAATGCAGGAGATTGATGATGTACCAGAGATCTGGCTTCCCAGGTTGGAACTCCGTAGTCTGTTCATTTCTCTTCTTGCTTCAGATATAAAGGAAATCATAAATTATGCAAACAATATCTGTAACACACATAAATCAGAAAAAAAAGGATTTGTAGACTCAAAACTGGAAATCATTTACCCAGTTTTTTTCTCAATCAAGTTAAAAAAAGCATTATATGCCCAAGAGAAATTTCTACATCATCATCTACTTCTTAAGCCTCATTTCTCTTAGCAGGAAAATGCCCATATTCCCAGGCTTAACAGGAATGTACACATTGCATTTAAAAAAAACCTAAATACTATACATCAATTGATTAATTACTTTAGTTAAAAATTATAAAAGCAATCAGTTTATGAACTTTATTATAGTTTCATACATAACATTAGTAACTTTCTGTAAGTTATAAAGAATCAACATAAATCTATACCATTTACATTATGATGTTTTAAATAAAATTCATTCACAGAACGTAAAAATTAGATTTAAAAATAATGTGTTATTATAATACTAATGGCTACTGGAAAAACATTAAAAAACATCCTTACATGTGTCTTCTGTATATATATATATATATATATATATATATTAAACACTGAAAAGTCAAATTACAAATATTGACTATGTATTAGTGGGCTAAGTATTAGGTGCAACATAGCAAGTACTGTTATATTTATATTAAGTACTTAGGGAAGGAATAAATAGCATATCTTTAAAAATTTTGAGTTGGCTGTTCAGTTTCTTCACCTCAAAAGCAATTCACACTTATGATAAATTATAACTTACTCATAAAATTGATGGAACATTTTTCCTTATCTGTACATTAATCTGAGGTCATGTTAAGGTTTTCAGAAATGTGTGGGTGAATGCATGGCTAACCAAAAATTGTGTACACATCTTCTAGTTGGTGGTGACAAACAAGGCATAACAACTGTGATAATATGCCACTCACTCATTCTAATTCAGACAGCCTGTTCATAGTTCTGACTAGGTTATGGCTAGTCTTGACAATACACTGTGGTCATCATATATGCAGTGATTCCATTGTGTGAAGTATAAGATCCTGATATTATGTCCAAGCAAAACATCATGTATCAATATTTTATGTACAGGCAGAATTTTATGCATAATATACACACAATTCTGCATTAACTCAACTTTTACTTGATGGATTTAAAACATTTATTTCATAGTAGTAAGTTACTTAAACAGCTCTTGCAATGTCAATTTCTTCTCACTATTCTTTGACACATTCACTGCCACAGTAGTATTAATACTTCCTACCCTAGTGCCATTCAAGATGTGCCGAGAATCAGTCAGTGTCCCAAACTCATATACTACAAGAGAAATTTGGCTCTGAAAGATAACTGTCTGTGACTCATCAGTGTGTCATGTGGTCCATAACTAAAAGTCAGTTGTGACTCACCAGCACAGCACAAGGCAGCAAACATGTTAATACCTTAGTGGTACTGTTGGTTTAACGTCCATACACTATGCATGCACTGTTCAATAGTTATTTCTGCTAATTCTTCATACTAAGCCTGACAAGAGGCAAGTGATAACATTGCAAAAATGGAATAAATTACGTGCTACTTTCACCAATTCATTGTGTTTGGGTATAATTATAATTTAAAAAGTTGTGAGATATTAACTAAATTCATCATTGCACTATCAAATATAAAATATTTTATTCACATCTCTCTCTCTTTCATTTATACTTGTATTACCTATCACAATATTCACACTATTTTCTTTAAGCCACACCCTTGGTAACCATTTTACTTTGTTAAGAATGAATTAAATAGTTAATTTATAAACATGGTTTTGCTATGCCTTGCCCATATCTGCATTGGAAAAAATTTATTTAAATTATATTACATAACTAGTTTGAACAAATAAAGGGTAAAAATATAAAATATTAATGAACTGATAAAGAGTAAAACAGATTATAATAATTTCTAATAAAAAAAACATAAACATTATTGCTCAATCTGCTGTAGGAACCTTTATTCATAATACTTAACATTAATACGAAAGTACTAGTGAACTTAACTTGCCATTTTAGCATTTTGTATAAAATATTCCTATATACATAAACTAACAGTTCTATGATGTTAAAATTTTATCACTGTAGAAAAGGCTTAAAGCATTCTTTTTTATAATCTAGAATGGACATCTAACATTAAGGATATTTTATGGCTAAATATCATAATCTCAAACCTGCTGATTTGCTGTTTGACCATACAAGCAATATAACTATTTTATTACTTGTATGAAAATTTCACACTTGGCTCTACACCTACTATTTTATAAGCACATTATAATCTACGATTAGAAGCTTTGCTGTTCTTATAATAATTCTAAATTGTGTTTATTTATGTCAACCTTTTTCAACTCCTCCAGCAATTTCTGACAAAATTAATTGAAATCTTGATGTAAGCACTTGAACCCTACACAATAAACGAATAAAAAAAAGCAACATAGTTAGTAAGGGGGCCCCCCCCCAAATGTGAAATAAAGGTTGTTGTTTGTTTGTTTGGTTTGGGGGGGGGAAGTAATTCTGAATAAACCAATTTACTTGAAAATTATTAATAACATGTATGGAACCCCCCCCCCCCCCCAAAACAATATTCCAAATTCAGATTTTGGACATTTTGAAACTGAAGCCGCTACAGCCCCTCCAGACCAGATCAATAGATTTTCATAAAAACTGGCATGGATGTGTAAAGGATCATTAAAGTTAAGTATTTACAATTATAAATTCAAAAGAGAGTTCTCACTATTGACTTTACAGATTTACATGAAAATTGACAGAAATATGAATATGGTCATTTTAAACAATTACAGAAATTTTTCAGTAGTAATCTACACTTGGAGATCAAGGAGATTTTAAGGACTCTCAAGATTGGTTGCAAGACCTTAATTTAAAATTAATAAAAACATGTAAATAGTCGTTCAAAACAAAATGTCCAATATTTGTTGCTTTGTTCCTGTTTCCTGTAAATTTTTGCATATAATTTACCAGTGAAAAGGTTTACTGTTAAAATTTTTCACTGTAAACACGTATGATATTCCATTATTTTACAGTATAATAATTTTTTCTCTAAAACATGTAATACTAATAGCTAAATTTTCTTACTTAACTTATTATTTATTACTTTATTACTTAACTCCTTAGTTACAGATAACTTTTTATATTCAAGAAAGAATACAAAACACTAAATGGCAAATAAGACTAAATATCAACATCTTGATAAGTTGTTGAATCATTTTCATGCATACATTAATGTTGTTACATAAGAATAGTGCATCTACAAACCAAGATGATTATTAGTCAAAAACTAAAACATACTAGATCCTTGAACTGGAGATGGTGCTGACGGTGTTCTACTAGGAGATTCATTTTCTGAAAGGTTATAGCATACTACTTCATCATGTGTCCCCTCATTCTGTACTGTTTTTAGAGTAGGCCAGAACTGGATCATGTTATGGGAAAGATCTAGATGTTTCAAATTAGCTGGGTAGTTTTTCACTGGTCCCATTTCCTTCAAACAATTGTAACTCAGACTTAGTCGGGCCAAATTGGGAGCAAAGCAGGCAAGAACAGGAGGAATAGCTTCAAATGCATTATGAGCTAGATTTAAAGATGACAGTTGACAGTGTTGATCTTTATCAAGTTTACTATCCAAAGGAACATCAACTACCTAGAATAATTTCAAGAAAAATATATGTCAATAAGAAACAATTGTTATAGTTTGTTAAAAAAGTAGTAAAAAGTAAAAAACTGTAAAATCTAACAGAATAAAGAACAAACCTCTACAGAATGACTCCAAATGTTATGATGAAGCAACTCTTCATGATTTATGGACATCTGAGAGTTTCCTCGACTAGTTACAGGAGGAGTAGACTTTGAACTAGAACTCTCAGGTTTTAATACAGTTGGTATAGTTTCCTGCATGATTAGTTCTGAATTGGTGTGTTGAGGACTTGACTCAGATGATGAAGTAAACTGGTCATCCAATCTCTCTTTATAAACAGCAGCATCAGACTGGTATGAAGGAAAACATGGGAGGCTCTTCAGCAAATTCAAAGATAAATTTAGCTCTCTAAGTTTGGGTGAGCTCCACACCTTAAAGTGTAACATCTGGAGTTTGTTATTAGACAGATCTAAAATAATCAAGGAAGGCAACTGAAATATACTCTCAGGGACATTATCTAGCCTGTTTTCTTGAAGGTGAATCTCCTCTAGGACTGAACAAGTCCAGGTAGCTGGAAGTTTGTATTTGGAAGGCAATTTCAGTGAGGATTTATTGGGTGAAACTGATCCACTCTGGCTTTTAACCTCAATATCAGGCAATTTCTCCAGTTTGTTCTGAGATGCATTTAGCACCTTGAGGGAAGGCATTTGAAAAATACAAGCAGGCAACTCTGTCAGTTCATTATTTGATATGTCAAGCCTTGTAATTGCAGAAAGAGCCATAGAATGATTATGTGGAGACAATTTAAGTTTAATGTTTAGAGATACACTAGCATCAATAATCCATTGTTCTTTCACAAACTGTAAGCAGCGCTGACTGTGCCAATTGATCATGACAGGGATTGTAGGAAACATGGAACTAAAGGTGACACCACCCATCAACCCACCTACTAGCTGGGTGGAAGGAGTGATGTCTAAAATCTTCTTGTTAATTTTGTACTCAGGGTCTTGGTGAGCTTTCAGTGTCAGGAGTTTTGATATTATTTTTTCATCTTCCTCTTTAGAAGCTACTTTCAGAGCACTGCAGTCATCATCACGAGCCCCATATCTGACAAGAAGATCCACCATTGTTAAGTCTCTGTTTTTACATGCTTCCACAAGAGTTGATGAGCCTGAAAATACATAATTTTCATCCTGAGCATGGTTTAAATCTTCTTCAGATAAAGCAATTCTCAGATTTGGATTAGCTCCATTTTGGAGCAACAAAGAAGCAATTTTACAGTGTTTGTGCTTAACAGAGACATGTAGTGCTGTTTCTGTGTTGTTAGCACAGTACAGGTCAAGATCTAATGGGGAAATATTTAATTCTGTAGGTTGCACAGGATCATCTTGATTGTTTCTAAGACTTAGTTTGGCTAGGATGTTTTGTAATCCACCACCGAGTTTACTTGGACTAGCCTTTAAATCAGGTTTTTCTTCACTTCTATTTTGTGAATCAATGATATTTTGTTTCAAAATTTTTTTACCTCGAACTCTAAACTTTATTAGAGTATCGACAAGTCTCAGATTTCCAACATAACAAGATAAATACAACACTGTTTGTTCTGCTACATCCTTGGCATTAATATCAAAAGGAAGATCATACTCCCAAGTTCCACTTTTATCCATAAACTTCTGCATAACATACGATGGATAAGGGAACTTCAAAAGAAGCTCAAGAACATGACAATGGCCATTGATTGCAGCAGCATGGGTAGGTAACCAACGTTCTACTGTTGGAACTTGCACCAATTCAGGGAATTTCTAAAAGAAACAAAATATACATTCAGTTTCCAAGTAAATGCTGAAAATCAACTTGTAACATAACTTAAATTCAAGTTTAATTTTCATGTTTCATTGTCAATCACCAATTTTTAAATACTTACAAAAACTGTAAATTTTAGAATCCTTTGGTATCTATGGTATAAACTAAATAATTTACCAAATTGAATAAATATATAGAAAGAGCAAACCTATAAAAGTAAAAGTTTTAGTTACACTTCAATAAACACCTGAAAAATAATTTGACCCATATAAGAAAATAATAAGAGCATTAAAACAAACTAGCAGTAGCATAAACTTCAAAAATGAAAGCAGCTGCTAATTTACACTTTAGATTTTGTGCTTAATGAATAAATTAGGAGGCTAACCTGAGTTTAATATACATACAAAAATTATGTTAGTTTCTGATGATTCTACTTAACCAAACATAATTCTTATATAATTATTAATAGATTCCATGTTTGTTTAAACTTGGCTAAAGTTCTAATTCATCAATTTTATATAATAGCTAGCACATCTGATTATTTTCCTTAGGAGTAAAAATGTTTCTAAATAGAAATAGTTTTCCAAATAATATAACATCACATATAATTATTTCATTAAGATTGATAATCTTAAATAATATTTCATGTTCCAAAACAAATAATATTTATTATATGACCATAAACAGGCAAAATATATTAAATGTACAAAAAAATCCATCATGCTAGCTCTTTCATAAAACCTTTCCATAAATTGATTAAAAAGTAATGTAACAATCCTGCAAATGTAATACAAAAACTGTTAGTTTAGAATCCTTTGATATCTATAGTATTAACTAGATAATTTACCAAATTTAATAAATATACAGAAAGCACAAACCTATAAAAGTTTTAGTTTTATGACTCATAACGTCATACTTAAGAATATCCTATACATCCTATATGTAATTATAAGGTTCATAAGTTCAACCATCATATGATTTAAGATACGCAGGAAGGAAAATGCAAATTTAGTGATGAATAAAAAACTGAGTATGTGTGATTACACACTTTTCAAATTTGACAGTGACATACATTATATTCAAAATTCTTGCTAGAAGACATGATGAGAAAAGTTCATGTATAAAAAAAGACATTATTGTTATCGAAATAAAAATCAGAACTTAAAAAAGATGGACTGAGCAACTAAATTATAAGAAATAAAATAAAGGAGTATGATCTGAATTCAGAGCCTATTTTGATTAAATTCCAGGAAAACCACAAAATTAACAAATGCTATAATATTTTTCTAGATATTGACATATACTCAGGTTTATTATACTCAGCACTTGAGTGGGTTTCATTAGGTTACCTCACATACATTCAAAAGCTCTCTTAAGTTTTACATGAATTCACATAAGAACTAATAACTTGAATGGGACTTTTTACTGGAGGCAGAGGCACAAATTACATTCAAATGAAATCAAAGACTCTGTCATGTATAATTTGTACATATCACATATACATATTCAAAATCTGATTGAGACTCATCTAGGAACATTTATAACCTCTACAACTTTTTTTATCCAAAACCATAATGTAAAAACGTGAAGAAAAAATTTTTGTTAACAAGATTATTTTGGCACCACCATCTTTCCAGGCTCAAATGCTTCCCACCCTAAGTTTAGGTAGTTGCTAAAAAGTAGTTCCATTAATTACAAGTATTTGTGGATGATGTATTTTCTTTATTTAATAAACAAGCTCACGTTTTCTTTCCCAATGTAATTCCAATTATTTTCAAAACTTACATTCTATCTGAACACACCACATACAGACAGACAGAGCCTAATCAGTTTTTATATGGGAATGTTACATAAGTTTGGAAAATGATTAAAGTTTTCAAAATTTTCCCAAGAAAGCAAGTTTGTTTCATGTTCTATTTAAACACACTACATAAAATCTTGGAACAAGCAGATCTTATACTGAAACACTGCATGAACTGTCTGGGGGCTCTCAAATTTTATCTAAAAGCACTATGTGAACTAGGTGTGAAAGTGTTTGTTTTAATAATGAGACTTCACATTAGCTAATGTGAGAATTTCATGTTTTAATATCACTTCATGAAGAAATTGATATGAAGCATATTATAATTTTGGAGAAAAAAAATTACTTCAAACAACAGCAAACCCACAGTGACATTTATTTATTTAATATAATCTAAACATCTACTAATTAATTATAATGAAAATAAATACTTTTCAATCATATATACACATCTATGATTATAAACAAAAAGACAGGCTACCTTTAGAAGAATTTCAGCAATGTTTTTCCTACCATAATAGCAGGATATATAAAGAGGTGAGTACTTTGTAACTGGATGGATTCGACCATCAGCCCCATGATCTAGCAACAAACTAACAATCTCCTTCTGGCCATCCTCACAAGCCCTGTAAAACATTACAACAATAAAACATTAGCACTAAACTTGAGACTCTCTTTCAGTGTTAAGTTGCAACTATTTTGGAAATAACAAATAACTGATAAATTCCTTGTAAAATATTGAGCACAGCCGAGCAGCAAACTTACCTTATATGCTGAATATCTTTATGATAATTCTTGCTAATATTCAAATTATGAAATTCTTTTAATTTTGACAAAGTGTTGGAAAACATTAATATGCATTTATTATAATTTATTGACACATTATCAATAAAAGTCAAAACAGCAAATTCTGATCAACATAATCTGTGTCTCAACCTCAGAAACACTCACTTAGCAGTCTCATTTACATGAAGTAAATTATAATTACTATTGAGAAAAGAATGTTCATAATTTCATAAATTCTACCTATGACGATATACCATCTTACTATTAAATACATTTTTAGTTCAAAAATTTTATTCACTGGTTCATCATGTACATTCAATCACTTATTTATTGTGGTGAACTGCAGCTCATCAGCTTTAATTGCATGTTTCATAAGTAGAGAGAACAAAATCAAAATAAAAGTGTTATTTATAAATGCAAACTAAGCAAGCTTTGAGATTCATTTTACTCATGTTCAAAATATGAAAAAAATGCTGGAGATAATAATATGGTTTCATAGTAAAACAAATTAGAAAAAAATTATAATATGAAACTAGACAAATTATAATGTATAGGAGCTAAAAATTAATACTTTTACGAGATCTTGAAATTTCTTCTTTGTTTAGTTTAGCTTTCCAATTTGAAGTGTTTTTTGACAAGGTAATATTTTTAGGAAAGAAACTACACAGATAAATTGTTACTGCCAAACAAAACACATGCTACTACAAACTTCTCTGTTGGATAACACGTATCAGTAAAATTTCAATACACAGAGTGGTATGATGTGTGTATGTGATCTCACTTACTGGTCAGAAGTTTGGCACTTTTTCATGAAATGTTTACTCTGCTAATTGAATACAAATATGATTAAGTGACTGATAATGGAGTCCAGATTACGTTGGGAGTAAAGATTAACTAAATTTGATAATTTGTGTAGTCCTCCAGTGTTGAGTTATAACCCCCAATTAACTCTAGAAGTACAAAGTTTGTTGATTTGACCAACCTTAGAGTTCCAAAACTATATTTACTATAAATCTGACTTTAATAAGTGTGTCTTTAGAAAATATGGCAAATTTCTTATACAAAACCAAGTCTGCTAATAGGTTTTTAATAAAGTATTTCTACTAAAGAACTATCTGTAAATTTCTGAAGCATTTACTGAGTCAGTCTAACTTAAAGGTGATTTTCATGTTAAGAATAAAAAAAAGAAGATTTATATCAGTTTATAGTTTTTATATTTCATTTGCATAACTTCTAAAACCTACATGAGTAACACAAAAAAAATGTTTTTGTTTATTTGTTTGTTGTTAAGCACAAAGCTATCTGTGCTGTGCCAAACATGGGTACTGAAACCAGAATTTTATCATTATAATTCTCTGGAATTACCCAAAAAATGTTTTGGTAAAAACTATATATTTTAACTTATTTTCTTTACCCTAAATGTAACTGTAGTGAAACCATCAATGTATAGTAAATCAAAAAGTTGAAGACATATATAAAATAAAATGAATAATACCATTTTTTTTCTTCAGTAACTGCAGTACTAATCAGAATTACCAAAAAATTGTTTTGGTAAAAACTATATATTTTATCTTATTTTCTTTACCCTAAATATAACTGTAGTGAAACCATCAATGTATAGTAAATCGAAAAGTTGAAGATATATATATAAAATAAAATGAATAATACCATTTTTTTTGTGCAGTAACAGCAGTACTAATCAGAAAGTTACAAGTTACTTATCTTAACAGTTTTAATTGCTAATGTTTTTCCCATCTCTTTTATGTTTTATTTCTATATTTGTACCTATTGGAGTAGTAATCCTTGCATCAAAAGCAGTGAAGCACAGCAGGAATCCATTAACTAATCCCATAAAGCTAACATAAACAGCACATGATCGGAGTGTCATGCTTCATGCTGTGACTGAGCTACTGATATTTTAGATGTTCTATCTTAATGAAGTTCTCTTAGGCTATAATAAGAATTTTACAATTTTTAGATATTGGTTACATTTATTAACCCTCATGAGCACACCTGGGGTCCATATGGACCCCCAACGATTTTCTCAGTTATGTATCTTTTTACATAATCATTAAAAATTTATAGCAATTTGTGTAATTGTCAAGCATAAACCATGGATCAATATGATACTATTGCTTTTGAAACATGCATGTGAAATACGTAGCTATAACCTAATATTTATCTGGGGGTCCAAGCATCCATATTATCATTGACTATCACTATGCATGCAGTTCACCCTACAGCATACAAAACAAATTTCTAAATGTTTATTTCACTATATATTTAACTGATGTAGAAGATAACTCGTCAGAGTAGTACAGTATCATCTCATCTGTTTGCTTATAAAATAAATGAGGTAAGCATGTATGCGCATCTCATTCCTCAACATGTGTTCCCTGTGACAACTGCTTATAATGCCTTATTTTACAGAAAGCTTGTTTGGTAATTGTTGTAAATAATCTGTTTATCGGATTTTCAATCCATAGCCCACTATAAGGATACATGTGTGTTAGGGGTCTGGTTGGACCCAAGGTTACTTACAATGTACACTTTGTTTTTTTTTAGTTGAATTTTGCAGTATTGTGAAAATCTCATCATACAATTGTGGATAAAAACTTGAACACAAGAGTATAATAAAAGTTTGACATTTTTTGATACACTGTTTATATAAGGAATGGTTTAATACTACTTATTTGTATACTGGGGAACAATGCAATTTCTTGATTTACCAACATATTTTCTCTAGAATACATATATTTTATGTTGTTCACATTGCATTCTAACCCTAATACAAGTTGTAATGCAATTGCTTTTTGGAATTTCAATCCAAAGCTTACTATAATTGTAATTTTGTGCAGGGATCCAGTTGGACTCCAGGTATTCCACAATGTCACTTTCCAAAGGTGTGCTGACGAGGGTTAAAAGTAGATAACAATACATAAAAAACATACATAATAAACAGGGATTTGTAGTACTCACTGCATAATTGAATCATTTGCACTCAAGTATAAATCTTCTCTAAGTCTAATTGAGTCTCACAAATTTGGGTGTCAGAAAAGAAATAAAATGTAGCTTTCAAATATGAATTTTAGGATACAAAAACAGATCATTTACACAGACAGAATATTTCACAACTACTATTATTTAGCTGCATTACAGCATAAGCTATAAATAGATTAGATGAATTATGTTATAAAAATAAATAAATAAATGAGAAGTACAGTCTATCATTCAATTTGCCACTGAGTTATAATGGTTTTGGTGAATTCCAACCCTCATCAGTAACCTAGACAAGATCAAACTGAAAGAATAAGACTAGGCTTCATATAGTGGTGGATTGGATATTACACATATGGTGTTTGGAAATGTTTTTTAATCACACAGTAATTCTAAATTTATATACAAGGTTAATGAATATGCAGCACTGATTGATTTATTGTTGTGAATTATTCAGCCAGACACTTTCTTTAAAATATTACAAAATAAAGTAAAATAAATTGGGTTTCACATTTAGAAATGTTGTAAACTAATATTGTAATTTAGACAAACACCACAATGATTGTTCTATAGACTCATATATGCTTGGCCCTGTCTTCCTATCATGCCCTCCAAAAATAAGGTTATATTCATTCCAAGGGATGATAGACAGACTTGTACAAGTTATTATGAGTTGAAAATTTATCCCTCTTCAATTCGATTTCTTGAAATGATTGTTGATGAGGTAATTTAATTATTGCAGAGTATCACTCTAAGACCCTTGTCTGAATTTAAAGTATAGAATTTCACTGATCTTGCTCCCTTTTTGTCCTGTGTGGACATGCAACATTCCTTTTCTTGTCTTTCTTTAGTAAAGATATGTTTTTGGAAACTTTCTCCACCCTAACAGCTTGATCCAGCCTTACTATGAATCAGAAGCCAGTTAGATGAGCAAAGATACATTAACACTTCCTGTGTACAATTAAAAAGTTTTGTCATTTATATACTTGTATATTTGTACTTAGCTCTCTCACTATGAGCTTGGTGGATTTGACCAAGCTCATGACACCAAAGTAATCATACGTTTCCACTCTATCACTTTTAATACACTTTATGAACTTTAATGAAATTTGGCATGCTTTCAGTAATGAAGTCTTTTGTACACAAAAAATCAGATTAAAAATACTTTTCTTCACTTGAAAATTGTCATATTTCATTGGTGTGATTTCTAAAACTTTCTATGTAAATACAAAGTTTTTTTTTCTCAGTAAAACTATGTTTTATCTGCTAGTTTTCTACCCTAACTCTATACCTATTTGGTCAATTTGACCAATCTTATAACCAACACAAAACAAAATGAAATAAATCTCAAATAACCATTTTTTCTTTCTGGAATGACTGCAAATTATAACATAAAACACCAGTTGTTTATCCTAAATAGCTTGAAACTCTTAACATTATATATCTGTTTATATTTATTTTATTGTTTATTGCCCTTTGAACCATGTCTAACTAATATTCCCACCACACAAGTCGTAACTCACTCAGTGAATGTGCAGCTTACATAACATATTGAATTATATAATGAACAACGTGCTTACGAGCAAACCTCATGAATAATTTTTTTTCATTACCTTACATAATCTAACCTAAGTTTCTAATTTTTACATTTTAGTTACTTTTATAACAATATATGTGAAAAACAAGAAATATAGTACTTACTTGGTTCCTCTTCTTTTGCTCTCAACTGGTGATAAAATTTAAGCCAACTTTTTTATATTAATGGTACTATTACACAAAACAATTTTTATTTAATTAAATAACGCATCTGAAACACAGAATAATAACACCCACAAAAACCGAACATCCTATAACTATCATAACTTTTCTTGCTTTCTAACTATGTGATAAAATCCCTTAAAAACTCAGGTAAGCCTGTCAATGTGAATTCCACGAGAAAAAAACTTCAAACTGGAGGTGAAATAAATAATTCTCTGTACAGAAAACAACATAATATAATACATCATTTGATAGATTAAAACTTTGGCTTTCTGTTGGTTATAAATAATATAGTATAAAACATCTGACAGAACTACTGGCAATTTCTGAAAGACAGGATGTGACAGGTGGGCATGGCATGTGGGTCTCATTTTCAAGTTTAGTTTCATAAATAAATAAATAAAGTTGAAGGCTATAAAAATTAAGAGCTTAACACTAAAATAATATTAGAATTTGATTCATTAACAAAATTTTGATACCAACTTCATTCATATACAATGACTGGGGATGTTACTCCTAAAACAAGATAACTTCATTCTTCATTTCATTGAGTCTTTTTAAGACATTTCCTTTTGATAACCACTGAACTTTACAGTGTAACAGGAGATGCTCGTGTTCACTTACTAATTATTTGCACAAAGCAGTAAAGATTCTGGAAATCAATGAATGAGATTTTCAATAGTTTATGAATTTAACACATTCTTGCATAGTTGAATTCAAAAGTAAGGGCATTTTCTTCACAGCTAACACCTCTCTGTGAATGCCACAATGCACCCATTCACAGTCTGGTGCCACTGCTCAGATTGTCTGGAAAACTCCTGCATGGAAACCTGCCATTGAGCGAGCACCATCAGTACTCAATTCAACACATTTTTTTCCATTGAATATCACTCTGAATTTTAAAATTATTGATTAACTTAAAAATTTTGTCAGCCATTGTTCTTGTTGGAAGTGGTTTACAGAACAATAAATCTTCATGAATTATGTCCTTATAATCACATCTTACAAAGCACATCAAATTGGCATTATCTGCTATGTCTGTTCTTTCATCCACTTGTAATGAAAAAAACTGACTACAGTGAACTTGACGTATAAGAGTTTATTCAATATTTTGCACCATATCCACAATTCTACACTTCACTGTATTATTGGATAGGGACAGTAAATTCAATTGATTTTCTTGCTTTTTATAAACATGAGATATAATTATTTTTATTGCAGGAAGTATTAACACTTCACCAATAGTAGTTTGATAACTTGTCTCAGCTATTAATTTTGAAATTTCATATGAGGCCATAACCAAGTCTTCAATGGATGATCTCGTGGAAAAAGTGTGTGAAATTATTTGTTTGGAAAAACTATTTAATTTTTTTTATTTATGAAAACATTTATTGGCTTACTCGAGTATTCTGGATGTCTGGTATCTAAGTGGTGTTTCCATTTCGATTGTTTCATGCTCTCATTTGATAATGTTGAACAACAAAGAACACATAGTGGCAAGTCATTATTGCTACCACCACTTATAAAACCATACTTCAAATATTCATCACAATACTGTCGAGTCCAAGAGGTCTTTGTTTTCTTTTCTTTGATATCAAGCTGCACCTCACTTAAACGTTTATAATTAGGCCTATTATTTTCACTAACTTCAGTTTCACTAGAACTAGGCTGCATTTGTGCATCACATGAGGTTTTCTTATTGATGCATGTTTCTTCAGCCATCTATCCATATTGGAGAGGGGTTTTCTTAAAAATGAACAACTTAAAAATTTTTTAGCTAGTACAAACTAAGTCACAAACAATTCTCTCTCTTCTCAAAACCAACTGCTGCTTCTAGCACCAGCCACTGGCAACTTGTCTGCTGCCACCTGGTACTACCAGACTTCAGACTCAGGTCTCGCATGCCTGTCAATTTCGATTAACAGAGTAAGCAAATTTAACACATTTGGAATAAAATTCCTAAAACTTTGATATCAAAGAATCAGTTAACTTGAATGCACAAATGGTTGTTTTATGCGAGATAAAATCCCTTCTTTACCTTATCTGCAGCAGGCAGATGTGTCTAGCTAACATGTTGTTTAACTTTACAGCATTTCACAAGAATCTCACGGTTATCAACACCATAAAACTTACTTTTAGGCTCTCTAAATTGCACTAAGTGAGAACACCTTAATTCCTGAGGGACTGAAGGTATAAAGTCAGCCATTAACTTGTGAATTCAGCAGTTTCGTAGCCGCAAGTACAAACTTTCACTTTTCCTTCCTGTTATATTAGTGTTACGTCTCTGTTCGTTACATAATTTTCCGTAAATTCGTTCCGACGAAACTTTAGCAAAACAAGTCCTTTCTTAAATAAAACTGGTATATTCTTTCCGAATACAAATTTACCGATACACTTAATTTCAACAGTCACTCTATAACAAGTGTTAGAATGTCTCACGTGCTCGTGCTCAACAATACTCAAATACATACTCTCTGACTGCAGTTCAATTACTCATTACCTACACACATTCTCCCGTCACGTTGTGACCATCTTATATATACCAGA
>NW_013666891.1:124984-134086 GCF_000517525.1 Limulus polyphemus | reverse complement strand
CTTATATATACCAGGCCTACCCCAATCTAGTAATCTACCCAACAATTCACGAAGGTTAGAGAAAGAAGTGGCGTGATACTAGTCACGTGACCTCGCTGACGCAACATTAGCTTAGTTAAATTACTGAGAAATCCAAGTTAGATGAAATGAAAATTTAAATTATAATGTATTTGAAAATATTGATTTTATTAGAATATATTTATATTAACTGGTTTAATTACATTTTTCTTTAATATACAACAAGGGCTTGGAGGAAGTTTAAAAATGGTGGTTAGTAGTGAAAGTGTTAAAATTAATTTAATTTTAGTTTTTTAGTTTTTTTTGGACCGGCATTTTTTTTTCATGGACTAGTATCGGGTCGCAGACCACACTTTGGGAAATGCTGATCTAGAAGATCCTTTGTGCAATCAGAAGCCTTCCAAGTTGGTAAGGTATATCGACAACACTCTGAGATTGCATCCATTGACTGAAGTCGATTTCTCCCCAAAACACAGCATTCATCAGGATGCATGCCTCTCTAAATTTTTAAAGGAAAATCAAAGCCTCCCACATATCCTAGACATACCCAGGAAAACCTTCCCATGCAGTCTCCTAAAATCATCCATGTAAGTGGTCATTATGTTTGTTGCTGCTCTTGCTTTTCATCTTTGAGTTTAGCCCTCTAGATAGATCAGTTCTTCACAGTGTCATTTCTGAAGCTCAACTCATTGATAGCTCTCTTCCATTCGTCAAGTTACTCCTTATCCAAATGGTCCAAGTACCCTTAGACACAGAGAGTTTGCCTGTTTATTATTACAACATAGTTATATCATGGTTGGAAAGCTACTCAGTGCCAGATTATCTATTTCTGTGCAACTGAGGATATGTGGGAGGCTTTGATTTTCCTTTAAAAATTTAGAGAGGCATGCATCCTGATGAATGCTGTGTTTTGGGGAGAAATCGACTTCAGTCAATGGATGCAATCTCAGAGTGTTGTCGATATACCTTACCAACTTGGAAGGCTTCTGATTGCACAAAGGGTCTTCTAGATCAGCATTTCCCAAAGTGTGGTCTGCGACCCGGTACTAGTCCATGAAAAAAAATGCCGGTCCAAAAAAACTAAAATTAAATTCATTTTAACACTTTCACTTTTAGGAGACTGCATGGGAAGGTTTTCCTGGGTATGTCTAGGTGATTGAGATGAGTGTGGTGTATAAACATACCATGTGTTTTTCTACTGCTTTGTATTAATATAGGAAATTTTCATATTCTGTTTATGTAGACATGTACAGTTTTCTTGTAACATGTTGGTCAAGAAAATTAAGCTCATTTTGTTCTAGATACCTAATATTCTGTGGTTTACACCTAGAATAGCACCTTCGGTCTTCCCATGAGAAATAAAGCTGAAAGATCACTTGTTGTATCTGAAGATAGATGTGTCTTTTCTACTAGCAATCAGGTGACCTATCTTATGCTTCATTGGGAATGCCCAGTCACATGGGTAGTGCTGACTGCTCTGGATAAGTCTAAAATTAGTGGTCTACATAGTTACCACAAGATTTATTAATTCTGGAACATGATCTCAGCTGATACAGTTTGGAACAGGACATCATTGAGTTGGAGTATCTTCAGAGCTAACTCTCCAGCAGAGGTAATGGTCTGTTTTTTACACACACATAATACATAATACTGTATTTGTCCAAATAAGGATTGTTTGTTTTAATTTAATACTTGTGTTCAGTCTTTTTTTATTTCTCAGAAATTCAGTTACTTACAGAATATACATTTATTCTGTAGCATATATTCTGAAGAATCTCCTGTTAAGTGGAACTGGTTTACCACTTTTAGGAGAAATCAGACTTACTTTAAAATATGACAGAGTATATAGGCAGAAGAAAATTTTGGTGCCATGACTAGAATATCTTATTGCAGAGTTTTCTGAGTTTTGTCTAAGGAATGTATTGCTCTTGCTTAAAGTCTTATGTATATAAGGCTTTGTTTGCATAGAAATAACATTTTCTACAACACAAATAACGTATGAACAAGAGAAAGATTTGATCCCTGAAAGGAGACAGTGGTCTAACAGAGTTGTCAGTTCCAGGAAGTGTCCTCTCTTGGACATCAGACTTTCATCAATGCACTGAAGGTCTATGAATTCTTTATTGTTGCTACCACAGACTTGGGAAGAAATAGCTGATTTCCAGAACAAGCCACCCAATGCTTGATCTTGAGTTTGGACAGTCTAGCCCTGAATGCTGTCAAGCACTTGAGCAAGGCAATTTTTCAGAATGTGTCACATTCGTTGATTCAACCAATGGAAAATCAAACAATCCAATGTGCCAAGTTCAAGGCTCAGAAAAGAGTCAACACCAAAGGTCTGGCCACTTATGCGAACAATCTGCAGCAATTAAACAGAAAGGCAATGGCTTTCACAGATTGATAAGTTCATTGAGGGACTTCCAGAAGAAGCAACAAGACATCAACAGAGTGCAAGAGATTTTCTTAAATGTAATCAAAAGAGACAATGTTTGTGAAGACAAGGTATGAAGTAGTAGCATCTAACTGGTTGCAGGAGAGGAAGAAATCTGCAACAACAATTGTACTTCAGACATGTACTTAATCACACACATCACAAACCATACCAAGAATTAAACAATCACACACCCATTTTGGCACTACAGCACAAACATACTGGTACGCAGTAAATTGGCAAACCTATCCTGATTTTTTTTATGATTTGTATGCTGCAGCCAATTTCCATGATGCCTCTACCAGACACAGCTTTGTAAGAGTGGAGAAAAGCATTTTCTTTGCATGTGGAATGATGGGTCTCTATCAAGTAAATTGCCTGCAGTTTACCATGGAAAAGAACCATTTTCTTCAACTTTTTTTTTTACTGAAGTGAATTGTAGGAAAAATCTAATTTATATTAAAGTATTGTACCAATTTTGGATTTGAAGAACCTACACAGCAATGCCCAAAGGGAATATGCAAAACTGTTAATAGTGCCCTTTGATCCACCCTAGTTATGAAGATGCTTGCAAGAAGGTGCAACGAGGTTGTCTCCCACACTAATTTTTTTAATTTGTTCAGAATTTCTGCTGCATAATGGCCTAGATCTCCATTCTGCTTCCTGGGAGTGATAACTGTGAAGTCAGCAATCTATTGTGCACAGGAACAATCTTAGTGGTTGCCTTTGGTAATCCAGTACTCTGTGCAGTGAGAATTATGTTGCCTCACTCCTCTGGCAGTTCTTTGGGACCAATATCATTGAGGATTTGGACTTCTTACACTGAACTTTCACATTTGAGATGGCTGTGGAAAGACACATTTAGGTTGAGGATATTGTGCATTTCCTTAAGATGTCTCTTTAATACAATTTATTGGAACTTCTAAGTGGACAAAGGTGCTGATGCTCTGTGGCAGCTAAACTGGTTGACACTTTGGTCAATGGTCCAAGAACTGGCAATAGAGACCTACCTACATGTTGGTTCTGGGTGATCTAGTTCGTTTACTATAGGTGGTTTATCTGCCACCCTTTCCACCTACTGTGTCAAACCTTTCTTCATGGTATCAGAGGCTCCAGTACCTTCTCTGCATTTCTGCTAATACAATTAATGCCTCCAGTTCTACTAGTAGCTGTTAGTTTCCAAGATCTTGAAGTGTAAAATGTCCTCAGGCTTTTCTGTCACTTGTTAAAATTCAGAAACAAGAATACCAGTGATCAAGATTTGCTTTATATAGCAAAACTTAGGAGTGAAAATTACAAGTTAAATCAACTGTGAAAAGTCAGAAGATTGGCAAGCAATGCAAGATTAAACATTCAAGAAACATTCAACTAGAATGGAAGAGCACATGTGCTCCATCAGAGTGTTAATGGCAAATACACTCATTATTATACTCAAGAATAAGTCTATTCCAAATACTAATAAATATACAATCCACATATCTTATTATAGAACAATGCTGGCCCCTGGCAATGGACTTACAGTTGGTGAGTACAGCTCACATAAATGAGTTCTCCCACCATTACAGAAACAGTGTCCAATTCTAAAGAGGAAGTGTTGGGGATAAACTGCAAGTATAATCCTTATCAGTAACTGAAATGATGGCATTACTTTTCAAGCAGTGACAAAAAATTCTCTCCTTCAAGGTTTTACTACCTCTTTGTTTACAACTCCAACTTGCTTTCCAATACATATTTTCTTTGTTGAATTTTGTGCATAACTGCTTGAGAGCTTTTTTCTACACTAGCCATCCTTAATTTTGAAAAAGACAGACTAGAGGGTAGGTAGACACAGCCCATATCAACTGTTGGGCTACTCTTGTTAAATTGAGTAGTGGGACTTAACAGTCATTTTTATAATTCACCCATAGCCCAAAGTGCAGAACACAAAGATGAAAATCTGAGATCTGTAGTCTGGCATCTCACAACTCAGCCATGCTTGGCCCATGATACAAGTTAAATTTAATTTCAGTATTGAGATAAAAGATACAGAAATATCCACCAAAGTTAAAAAATTGTTTGATCATGCAAACCAAACATATTTCTAAATCAAAATGTCCCAAAAATGGAAGATAAATTTATTTTCTTTCATTTCTAAACAAAAAAGTAATTACGAATACCTCAGTTGTCTCAATTGTAAGATATTCCTTTGCCAACACCATTGTAATAACAGGTCCTCCAATTAATAAGAGATATCCTGTACAATAAAATTGAAAGTTAAACTTGGCTAAAATTCAGAGTTAAGAGAGAAAAACTGTGCCTTGTCGAGGAAAACCATCACTTAGGAGATATCTTATTTGTTCATGACATAGCAAACCTCAAGACAAGCATTCAGAGGAAGAGAGAAGCCTTCTGTAAGATCACTCCCAAAACAAATTTAACAGCCTTCTAAAAAGGCAAACTGTAAATACTGTACAAGTCTGTATTTCCAAATGTAGTTTTCTTTACTGAATGCTTATATTAATTCTTATTGAATTCAGTTATATTCACTTACTGCTTAAGTTTAATTTGATTTACATATAATTTAATCTTACCCCCGTCCCCGATTTATTTTAACTGTTTATTAAGGTTACTTTTGGTATATTTTGTATTTCATTTGAATGTTAAATTTAGTTAGATTTTTTCTGTTATAACTTTCAATTTGTTTTTTATTCAGTTCAATCACATTTTACTTACTTTTAATTTGATTATCAGTTTAAGTGAAGTTTTGTCTATTTTATGTCTGTATGTATGTTTTAATTTTGTAAATTCTGATGTATGACTGGCTTGCATTGATTTTGTAATGAACTGAGAATTTATTCTGTTTTCATTTATTTTAAGTTTTCCATGGTACATTTTATAGGTCTCTCTATGTCTTATTTATTCCCTTATTTGTGATTTTAAATCATATGTTTATACTGTAATTTCTCCTTTCATTTTTTGTTTAAATTTATCCTGAGTTATGTCCTATAATTTTGACTTCAGTGTAACTAACTTATAACTTTTTGATTTATACCGATTTTTGATTGAATTGTAATTTTGATTCTTGTTGAAATTTTGTATAGTAATGTACACTTATTTTATTTTTTTCTTGTCTTGCAATTTTCGGTCATATTATTGTAATCCAGATGTTATAATTTTTTTATACTGAAAACGCATTTCTAATAGGTACTTAAATAGCTATTCTCGTTCAGTGCTGCCACAAGCCTTTTATCTCCCCTCCATTGAAACTGACTGATTCCAATGTGTCTCATGCAAATCATGATGCATCTACCCTCCACCAATAAGAGTGTCATATACTCTCATGATGCATGGGAGTACCTCTATTCCATTCTACTGAATTATCACTTTGGGTTTTGGCAGAAGATGGAAGCACCGATTTTCAGTAGGGTGAACGGGTGGGAAGCTAAGAAGAAGATAAGTACCTTTCAGAAATACATTTTCAGTATTGGAAAATTATAACTTCCGATACTGTACATTACCTCTACTCACATAAATAGCTAGAATCCCACATTGAATAGTATCTTTCGAAAGCATCCGAAAGACACTCCCCAAGATGTGACAGTCAGGTTCTAAGACCTGATGTGGGGGACTAGACCATTCTGAACCAGGTATACTCTTCGCCTATCATAGAAAGATGTTGCATAAATGGGTGGGAAACAGAGGAGTACATCCAAGTGGGAAGAGAACTAACGTTGGATAATGACCTGAACCATATAATATTTATGCAACTCTATCTCAGAAAATATAAATGTGGTAAAATGAAAAGGATGTGTCCTAGGTGTAGAGTAGCTAGGGCGTGATGGACCATACATGGCAAGTCAACTACATGCAAAACCCATTTCTCTGGGAACCGACATCCACGCAAGTGTACAATGAGGATCATACCATCGATAAGTCAACTACAGTCCAAAACCCACCCACCGGGAACTCGTATCCATATAGGGGGTAGGAAAGAGGATCATACCATCTTCACCTCAAGTTCATGAGGTCAGAGTGAATCAAGAACACCCAGACCCATGAACAGGGAACAAGTTAATATAAGAAATTGATAGATCAATCCAGGAACCTGACATCGGGTATCAGAAAGATGTCTGCGTAATATAAACCATCTCCATCAAAAGTGAAATTTGACCAGAACCACTCCAAGCACAGTAATATCCTAAGAATAATAAGCATTGAGGGGTAGCAGAGGGAAAGAACCGTAATAATCTGCAAGTACCTCCACTGTGACTCACAAATAAATGGAGTAACAAGAGTATAATTGAAGAAGAAACATGGACATCTGTACCACATTTATAAGGACTTATGATGATTGGTTCAACTCGAAATCCAGAACCCAGCCACTGGGAACCGAGATCCACGTGGGGTAGGATGAGGGATCCCAATTGAAGGGGTGAATTACAATTTTGAAGGCTCACTCCCATGTTATATAATGGATGTATTATGTCATCTACACCAGCAGAACACCACTGCCCTACTCTCACTTGAACGGTTGTATAATCATTTCTATATTTTGTTTTTCATTAACCCATGCGGGATGGTGCCTCCATGGTCCACCGCATCAGCAACTTGGAACTGGAAAGGGGGAGAAAAATGTGGTGGAGAGTACTGAGGAATGACAACATCTGAGACAGTGCAATGGGTGACCACAAAACTTTATTTTTAAAAGCAGACCATACTAATTTATTCAATACAAGGAATGGCAGGGATGAACAGCTATCCCCTTATGTGTTACCCATGTAGTCCATGGGTAAGTACGTTTCAGGACAGTCAATTTTTTTAATAAAAATTCTATTGCAAGGATAAACTTACAAGCGATCTTGTGGAACACCCCTTCTCTGCAGTGTGGGTTGTGTGGCCATGGAAATATAATATGTAAGTCGACATAGCCTTACAGTGTAGATTTGATCTGTTAAAGAACACCTGTTCAGGCACCACTAGCCACAGAGTGGGATCCAAACATTGGGCAATAATAATAGGAAATAGGGCCCCTCAAAAGGAAATAATAAGAAAAAAATAAATTTCCAGGTCAAAGTCTCACTGAATTCTGAAGAATGGCTACAGGAGGAAGATGATAGCCTGAATAGGAAGAAACAGCAATATGATGTAAATAGTAAGAGATGAACGTATTATGGGTAGTCCACATGCCCGATTGAAGAAGTATCTCCAAGTAATGATGAAGATGCAACACCAATGAAAAAGTAAAGTGTTGAATTGGATGAGAAGACACCCAAAACAAAGTACAGGAGGAAGATGAAAAAGAGGAATAAGCCAATCGAAGTAAGAGCCGAACCCAACTGGCAAAGGTGGAAGGAGAAAGATCACAAACAGAGGGTGGCTGTCAAGGAAGAAGAGGAGAAAATGGGCACCACAGAAGGAAGCCATGCAAGCAATATAACAGAGAAGAGCATATACAGGACATAGAAGTCTATCCAGATAGGGCCAAAGATAAAGGTGGGAAACAGAAGGAAGGGAAAGTGGCTAAATGGAGGAATTATCCTCACAAGCCGTCACTATGAGTTAGAGAGGAAAAACAATCCAGAGAAAGGAGAAGATATCTAGAAGGATAAACAGTATGTGAAACATTGAAGACAAATAAACAGACCATTGACGTCCACAAAGGAATAGGAGAAGGAAGGAATACATAAAGAAAAGGTGAAACAAGTGAGGTAGTGCAGGACCACATTAATAACCCACTTTGGAAGGGAAGCAGTCATGGCGGATGATGAATCTGGAAGGAATATATCAACAGGTAAAGTGTAAGACAGGTATTAAGAAAAACGAAAGGAGTGGAAGAAGGCCGTCTGAAAATCAGAGATTCAGGAGACAGAAGACCCTCGATCCAAAAGCTAAGTGAGGAAATCCGCATGACAAGGAACAGTGGGTTGATCAGGGGAAAAACCTGGACCCAGAAACCAACGACTGAAAATGTTCCATTAAGAGTTGAGAAACTTCCATGAAGGAAGGGTGAAGTAAACAAGCCAAAAAAGAAGATAACCATCTGAAGAGGCTAGATCTCCTTGTCAATGAATGGAGGAAAATGAGGCATGAAGACAGAGCAATAAGACAAGGAACCAGAAACCAAACAATTTTTGATTAACCCTATCACCCTGAGTATCCTTTACTGTGCATGACAAGGTTTTAGTGTCTTACATTCAACATTTTATTATACAGGTTGACTATTACTAATCCGGCATCATCAGGACCCGGAGGGTGCCGGATTAGCCATCTATTAGGTTAGAATACACCAAACCCACTAGCTAACCACCTCATTCTAAAATTAAAATATCCCATAAAACAGTACAAGTTGATTAATAAAGAAAAGTTAATTATCAAATAAATTCAAGTGAAAAATTTAATGATATACAGGCACAGGTACACTACAAATTAATTCTTTCAAGCGAGACTAAAGTATTTACCTAATAGTGCATATCTTGCTTTACTGTATTTGAAATTGTTCTAGCCGAAATTAGTGTCGGATTACTGATTGCCGGACTAGTGATGGTCAACCTGTACTACTTTTTTTTTTATGTTATACCAATTAGAATAGCATAAAATCTTAGCTAATAATTCATATTTTAACAGTATACAAGTTTTGAGTTCTTAATTCTACAAAGAAATTTTTAAAAACATCC
>NW_013666891.1:113945-124481 GCF_000517525.1 Limulus polyphemus | reverse complement strand
TTCTTATTTTATATTCTAGCTTGTCAATATCAGCAATTTGAGTTCCTAATTTCTATGAAGCTATAGACTTGGTATTTTAACATCAGAAACATCTAATTTGAACCAGTGCTGCATTCAACAATCCACTTGACACACAAAAATCTATGTTTAGGTGTGTTTTTTAATATTTACTTTTAAATTAAGAAATTAATTAATGTGTAATACTAAAATTTGAATTATAATCTACATTTTGACACCAAAGTTACTGACATAAATTCATAAAATAGTAGTTCAATAAAATTTTGAATGTGAGTCAACAAATACGATGACATGACCCGTGACCCATATGAAAAGGGTTAAATAGTGTAGGCCTTGTGTACAAATGTAAGTTGTGTTCTTAATTGTTAACACATTTACCTTCATCAGTGTTGTATGCTGTATTCATGGCTACATAACTGTTCCAATAGGTAAAGATAAATAATAGATATAAATTTTGACAAAAGTAAAACATGATATAGTTTATTGGATATTTAAAATTGAATTTCCTGAATAATAAAAAAGTCCAGCTGACATTTTCTATTTCTTTCTTTAACATTTTCGAATAGTTAATTTCATTGCATGTTAAAGCTTGAATGAAGAGATGAGAAACTTAGTATGCATTTACCAGTGCAATACAAACACAACAATTTTCATTATATTGAAAAAATAACTGTATTGGATATATTTACATGATTTTAGGCACACAATAAAAATACAAGTAGAAACTCTAAGAAAAAAGGAAACTATCTTTTTAATCTTTTCTTTAAAACATCATATTAGAAAACAAATTCTGAAAATTTACAACTTAAAATATTATACAAACACTAAACCAAATTACATAATTTTTTCAAGCACTAATTACATATTATATAGAAAGTGTGGGAGAAATGTTATGCAATTAGATTAAGCATGAGAATACAGCAAACAGAAGCGTCAGTGTTACTCTGCTGGCCTAGAAAGAATAAAGATTACTCAATATATGTTTCTTAATCTCAGAAAATTTTGCTATCCCAAAAGACTGATAGAAGTTTCTTTGCATCTTACATTAATTTATGCGTTATATATTCATCATAGCATTTTCAAAATTTTATTTTAAGTATTTTCATCAATAAAACCCTCACAAGATTGTTAAATATTTCTTATACAACAAGAAACTTAATTGCAATTTTAACAAATCAAAAAAGATAGTACCTGCCCACCAAAATCCCAGGTGCGAAATGTAACAGGTCCATAACTGGGTTGACCTCGAACTTTCTTCTCATACACCCAATCTCCAACATCAACACCAACTGTTGAAATACTGACACCTTTTGCTGTTTTCAAGTTGATGTGTTTGTTTCCCATTCGTTTAGCCCAATGCTACATAGCAAAATGAAAATCATGATTGTTTTAAATTATCTTACAAGCATAATAAAAATAACTTAGATACTTATCATCCCCTTAACCCTGTAACCCCAGGTATCCTTTACTGCGCATGACACAATCACATTCAAAATAGCATAAAATCTTAGCTAATATTACATATCTTAATAGAATACAAGTTTTAAGTTCCTAATTCTACAAGGAAATATATTTAAAAAATCCTGAATTTCCAGTAGTGTGACCCACATGACACAATTTGTCTTAGCATGTCATCATCCCTATTTTATCCATCACCCCTTAAAAAATGTATGAAATTAAATGTAAAATACTCATAATTGCTCAAACAAACCACAATTTTCATAGCCTTCACTTTTGTTTGGTTACAGAGCTATTAAATAGAAAATCAGACCCCTTCTGCCATACCCACCTATCACATCCTCTCTTTCACAATTCCTTTATAGTTCTTACGTTTCATTATAAATTACCTATAACCAATAGAAAGTCAAGGTTTTCATTTATCAAATGACGTATTGAATAAGGTTGTGTTCTGAACAGATAATTGTCAATTTCACGCAGAGTAGCAAGTGGGAAAGTTAACAAACAGCTTGGATAAACTTGTAATGTAATTAAATAAAAATTGTTAAGTGAATTAGTATAATTACTATAAAAAATCTGGCGTAACCCTCCTTGACAAGAGCAAGAAAAAAGAAGATTGGGTAGGTATTTCTTGTTTCTCATATCTATTCTTTATTTATTATTATAAAAGTAACTAAAATTAAAAATACGGATCTTTTTAAGTTATTTAAGACTAGATTAGGTAAAATAAGTAATAATAATATAATTAAAATGGTTTACGAGGCACGCACGCGAGCAGCTTGTGGGTAATGTAATTCGACAGTGTAATGTGAGCTGCTCGTTCCCCGTGTGATATACAACATATAATGGTGCAGATAGTAGTTAGACATGGTTCAAAGGGCAATAAAACAATAAAATTTAATTGTAAATAGATGTATGATGTTACGAACTTAGGGCTGCTTAGGATAAATGATGAATGCAGTATCATGTTACAATTTGAAGTCAAAGAAGAAAAAAAGGTTAATTTAGGATTATTTCGATTTTTTTTTTTTGGGGGTTATAAGGTAGGTCAAATTGACTGATCTCATTTTGAGATAGGATAGAGAAAATAAAAGATAAACTATAAAGTTTTACTGAAAAAACGTTTGAAATGCATTTCAGAGATTCTACGGATTACACAAAAGAAATTTGAGATTTTTGAGATGAGGAAAAGTATTTTTAATTTTAACATAAAAATTACTTTGCACACAGACGATTCAAATACTCAATATATTCACAGACAAATCTTTATTTTATTCTATTAAAAATACTTCACTAAGAAATACGAGTTTTTGTATATGAAAGATTTGTCATATTAACTGAAAGACTGTCAAATTTCGTGACGATATACCCACTATATTAACAGTTATAATTATTAAATGTATAAAGACTTTAAACGAGTACAAAAAGGTCACGGAGTCAGTCAAATTAACTGATCCTGCATTGAAAGTGTTAAGGGACAAACCAAAAGCTTCGAAGTGAGGATTACCCCACTAAAGTCAAAGCCACTGGAAAACAAAAGGATCAAGAGACCACTCCATCAGATAGATTTGTCTGGATGTGAAGATGATTCATGACAAGTGCAAAAGCACCCGGAATATGATGATATTATATGAATACCGAAGGCATGGGCCCAAAAAAAAGATCTAACGTATGAATACACAGGGATCGAGAACAGGTGCCACCCTTGTGATTGAGAGAAGCAACCACTGGAGAAAAGTTGGAATGGTTCATTACCAGACGATTTCTGATCAAACAGAGAAAATGAACCAAAGCACAACTTACAATAATAAGTTCTAGGATGTTGATATGATAAGACCTCTCGACCTCAGACCAAAACCCATATCTTCCTGTTGATCGACCTACACATCCCCTCTCCATGGGATATCTATGAAATGTGGAAATTTGGATGTTGAGGAAGAAGTGGGACACCCACCAACATGCGAGTCATGTCTAACCATCAGAAAAAGAATCCCTTGTGAGATTCCAATGGTCATGAAAAGCCAACAAAAGAACCCACATATGAGCCTGACCTAAGAGGATAAAGGCTACCATTGAAGATTACATTCCCAAAAGATCACCAAAGGGTAACAAAATCATACAGTCAAGCTCCCACCAGACCAGACCCTTCTGGTTACTCTCTGGTGCTGTTGGCAACATGCCCATCTAAAACGACATGATGAGAAACACCAGGGAGGAGGATCAGGGAGGGGTAGATAAAGACCAGAATGGGAAAAAGGAATAGGGGCTTGTTGTGGCTCCAAATGTTACAAATATGGAACCAAAGAACAAAAGGTAGAGTGTTGATGCACAAACTACGTGTGATTCCAAAGACACAGATATATGATAGAAAACATACCGCCAAATAAAAAGATCCATATGTAAATCCCTAAAATAAAGAGGTAGCAAATGACCGGGACAAGGTCAAATTATGAACCAGAAGACCACAACAATAGTGAAACTACGTGTGTAAAGCAAGAGCCGAAGACGACAAACAAGCCAACATGGAGGTAATAAAGAATCATAGGAAACCAGGGCAATGGATAAAACATTACATACCTGAGAAATCATGCTGAAAAATGCCATATTATGCCTATCTGATTCTACAAAAGGGGTAGTGGAAGACACGACAAAATCCAGTGGTATAAAAAGGCTATCAAATCTTTATTGGCCTGAACAGGTTCAGCTTGTTCCAGAGGATTAATGGGGCAAGTTCAGGAGAAGGAGATTGACCCATATAATAATCAATCTCATGGTGGATAATAGCAAAGAAATCCAACAACAGGTCTCTCCCACCTGCAGCCTGTGAAACAGTGCTAGAGGTATGATACCCGAAGTGTGAACATCAACCTCAGAATTCCTTGTAGAAATACATAAATCAAACAAAGTGTCTGATATAAAATATGTGAGTGTGAGAAAAAAATAATAGACTGCAAAATTAAGTTAATATAAGTTAAAGAAAAAAAAGTAATGAAGAAATCCCACTTCAGAAATTAAATGATTAAAATCACAAAAGCGAAGCACACAAAACGAAAAACATCTGAGTACTGCCAAATAAGAAGTGATAGTTTGGTAGAATCAATTCGAGGGAGTCAGATGCATCATGAGAGTATATTGCATTCTTTTTTGGTGGAGGGTTGATGCATGATGATTTGCATGAGAGATGCATTGGAGTCAGTGAATTCCAATGGAGGGGAGATAAAAGGCTTGAGGCATGCGATTTTTTTTTTTTTTTGCATACAGATGGCAGCACTGAACAAGAATAGCTATTTATGTGAGTGGAGGTAATGTACTGTATCGGATTTCTTTTCATATAATCATTATAGCTTATTTTGAGGTTAATTCACTTTGACTTATTTTGAGTTGCCTTTTCTTTACTTTTTGCATCTGCCTGTTGAAGCTTTTGTGTATATAGGTATCATATCATTATCATACCTGTGATCCAAGGGAAACAGTTATTAAAACTACAACCTAGTTAGTTGGCTTCTAGCTTGGACCGTTTATGTTTCATTTTGAAGTTTGAATCTATGAAAGGAAGACTGTAAAAAGAATGGAGAGTGTTGACACACTTGAAATAACAGTATTTTATGGAAGTGATTTACTGCCAAAACTTATATACTGAAATTTTTGTCAAATTTCAATTCCAACACAGTTCCACTTCCTATTAGTTACTTTCAACATCTCTCTGTCTCTCATCTTTTTCCAAAATGTTTTCCCAATGATTTCAGGAGTTATTCATCATCAGAATGACACTGAATTATTAACATGTTTTCCTTTTTTTGTTTAGAATTTACAAATACATTAATAATAAATCACTAACTCATTAACACACTAGAAGTTCTCTTTACATCATGAAGTAACACAAACAAATAGGTAACATACTTAAATAATAGTGTGCTACATCCATTTGGTGTTGTGTTGACAATCACATCAGCATCTGGACCTGCTTCTCGAAGAATCTGTTTTGCTTTTCCAACACTACCAGTTTTACAAGCTTCTTGAAGACCTAAAGCACATTCAAGAATCTTTAAGTAAACTATCAACTGAAACAACAACTAAAATAACAATTCCAGGTAAGAGAATTTAATTTAGAGACACATAAGAGAAAGTAGGGAGATTTAGAAATAGTGCTTCATTGCAAATTTGAGGTCAAGTACAGATATACATGTAGCTCATTAGTATTCTGTGAATTTAACAAAAAAAAAGTAGTTTAATATAATTATATCACAAATATATTAATTTACTCTTTAAGCAATAGTGGATAGCAATTTATTAATTTATAAAACATATTTCAAGCTACATATTACTACATTCACAACTAGCATAAGTGTTAAAAGTCTTTATAAATGAAAGTTTTATTGAACTAATTCTCTTGCATGCTTATATATATAACATGTAAATGCTGCATCTGTTCTAAACCATAAATGGGTAGGCTCATACAAACTTTCCTCACAACAAATATGAAAACATGATAATAATAAAAAGACGCTGTATGTATCACTTTCATACCAAACCTCATATTAGAAGAAAATGTATACTGCAAGCATTTTTAGCACAACAAGCATAAAAGTATAATGAAATAACAGGTAACATAGCTTTTAAAACATACAATACTTTTGTTATAATAAGAATGACAAGTCACAGGGATAGCACTAGTCACCTTGGGTAAATGTGACATTTATTGAGAACTGTGAATTATTGGATTTGGACAGCCTGGAACAGGACTTTGAAGAAGAAGCAGCTGAAAGAATTAAGTGACAGTTTCAAGTAAGGAAAAGCAAATAAACACACTCTGTTTGTGCTCAGTGTCATTATAAAGACTGTTTAATTCGCATTTCACTTTGTGTACAGTCTCATTAATTCATGTACATCACAACTTAATTATCAAAAGATTGATATCTTGACCAAATCTTCAGTTATTATTCAGACCTGTAAAATAATTTGAAGGTTAACTCAGTTTTACAAAAATATACCACAGAATGGATAGATAAAAGAAAACATTTGTGCTGTGACTACAAGATATCATATTGCAGCATTTGTTATATGTGCTGAGGTGTGTACTGCCCTTTGCTTCTTCTAAACTTGTTTGGTTAAGTCTTAAAAGGCTTCACAGTGAAGGAAATGACATTTTTAACAACTTGAAAGACTTACAACCAAGATGAAGAGTCAGTCACCTAGAAGGATATTTGTCAGCAATAACTGCTAGGTCTATATAAAGTCCTCTTCAGGATGTCAGACATTCCCTGATGCTGCAGTTGTCCATGACTTCTATCTCACTATAACCAATGACTCATGAAGAGCCACCAATATCTGGTGCACAAAGAATGGATGTCCTAAATCTTTCTAAAGAACTTAGTAAAAGGGAAACATAGACGATCAGGATCACTGTGGTGGTGTGTACAGGACTCCCAGATTTAAGCTAGTTAGAGTAATAAAGCCCCAGCTATGGTCAAAGCCACTTGAGAGAGACTGTCAGTACCACTAGTGAACAATGTCCATCAACTAGCAGATGAGACAGCAAGCACCAACTGGCAAAGTGAGTGAATCATGGAGCAGTGGTGACATTCACTGAGCTGATAGGTGTACTGCTAAAACAGTCATAGATCATGGAGGACCTTGGGGTTGAGCAGTACCTATGGATGAGCTTGCTTGTGCAAACTCATCATTCTGCCATCCTAAAGCAGGGACCTACCAAAAACATCTTGATCATGATCATGGTTCACTGTGAGTGAGAACAAATAGGTGACAACCAACATTCAAAGGTACAGTGAAGGATAATTTGGTCCATTCATTTTTGAAATTTTTCAGGTAAGTAACTGCCTGCAATAACTGGGCTATGGAACAGGCTGTACAACATTTAGTTCTGAGTTTAGACAGTTTTGCCCTAGACTCCATCAAGCACTTGAACAAGAAGCAGCTCTGGGACTATGAGCCAGTCACTACTGACTTGCTCTGGAGGTTTGACCAGGTGGAAAATAGAGAAATTTATTGAGTTGAATTTAAGGCTCAAAAGCTTAATCCCTTATGCAGATAATAGACACAGTTTGCATGGTATGGGTTATCCTGGAATGGCCTCAGAAGTTCAAAAGGTATCCTCATTGTATAGTTTGTAGAATGGTTACTTAGCAAGACAATATGCCATCAGTTGGATGAAAGAGATCTTCGTATTCTTCCTGAGGCAGTTTCTCTTGCAACGTGGTACCAAGAAGACAAACTATACCTCACAAACAATCAACCACCCACATAAGAGAGCTTCTTACTTTTCTTGAGGCAGTTTCTCTCGAGATGCAGTACCACATAGTAACTTTGAGTCAGATGCTGAGAGGAAGACAGACTGTCCTATCCAGGCAATCAACCATCCACACATTCCATTGTTATGCTGCAATCACACAAGTTTCCAGTGAACAGGCATGGCTATCCCAGTCCTCCCATGATTTTATATGTTGCAACTTATGCTACCAATGTCTCCATCAGGGTGTTATCCTAGAAGAATTAGAGAAGCACATGCTTTGCCTATGGAGCATCAGGTTACTTTAAATAAACTGCCAATACCTAGAGAGCAGGAAGGTAGACAAGGTTATCAATTTCAATCAATGATGCAACAAATACAGGATAATCAACAGTGGGCTACAGACTGAAAACACTAGAGGAGTCAAACCTGGCCACCAACTTGGGTAAGGCCACAAGTTCAACAAAAAAACTTCCACTGAAATCATGGTGGTCAGTCCAGCTCTCTAAGATCTGAGTGGTTTTGATATGTGCCTGTTGTAGGAAAATGGTAAGGGATAGCCAGAATATTGGAAGATCTTACAATATATCAAACATACAAACGACCACTTTGACCAGTAGTTGACACATACAAGACAGAAGAGGTGCTAGGATAAGACTGAGAAGGAATTAATGTACCAAAGTGGAGACTGGATGCAACTTTAGTATAGGGCAGCAAAACAGAAAACTCTTGGTTCATGTTTGAAAAAGACGTAAATCTTGTGCCAGTCCATTACGAATAAGGTAGATGTTACGGCAGTCAAGGGATGCATGCCAGCATATAGTACACTTCAATCAGACATGTCCATACATGACCAATGAATCTCTGTTGAACTGGCTTGACCAAGAGCCATCATAGGAGGTAATTGGGTCAGAAGAGGTTGAACCCACTGCTTTATCCCACTCCAACCCTAAAAATGAGGAAGAAGCTTAGAGTACATATCTTGCTATTTAGAATGAGTCAGGAAAGGAAATGAAAGATCTAGTGGTGCAATTCAACTTAAATGGTCCACAGAACCTCTAACTCCAACCTTCTAATTGAAATGGCTGGATTTAAGCTCATCCTTACAGATAGAACAGTCCCTGACTGTAGGATCACTGACTGGAAAGAAGTTGTGATCCTGGCTTTTATACAACCTATTAAATAAAGTTCATCATACAATGTATGCATTATATGGTGCAAATTCAACTTGATTACCACAAAACAAAGACAGCTGGACAAGTTGATATAATGCCTATTACACTGATAGTTTAGATGAAAGAAGAAAATAACTAGTTTAAAAACTCAGCTGAAAGGTGTTGCACCTTGCTTTCTGAGCTATCAGATAGTATTTTAAGGTGCAATGTGTACTCTACATTTTATGATTTCAACTCAATTTGGTTTGTTGATTGCAGCATTAACACTGACCAAAGGCTTTTACAATCCTTACTTTCTAAGCAGTCAAACAGTTTCACTAAAATATATGTCCACAGAATATGGGATGATAGCTTTTTAACACTTTTGAATCAGCTGAGTTTGTGGCCTCAATCTCAACTTTATAGTTTCCATACTATAGCTTCTAATATGTTTTGTGTATCTTAACAAAATTTTTAATAAAGTATTTTGCCTACAAATTTCTCCATGAATATATGGAGTCAAAGTGTTGACTGCTTTCAGTGATTTTCATATTATGATTAAAAATACATTTTTTCAACTCAAAATTTTCTAATTTCATTTGCATAATCTCTAAAACCTCCAAAATAAATTTCAAATGTTTTGTTTCAGGAAAACTTTATATTTTGTCTGTTATTTTCTCTACCTTAACTCTATATGAGAATGGTCAGTTTGACTAACTTCATAACCATCATAAAAAAATATGAAATAAATCAAGAAAAATTCTTCTAGTTTTGTTTTATTCTCTTGTGCTCCGCACGTTCAGAAAATGTTAAATTTGTTGTCTTTGTAGTTTAAACATTTCTTGGCTCATGCTAACCTTCCATATTTAGAAAGAATCTAGGTTAACTGCTCTGTTTACACATTTTTCTCTCAAGTTATGTAGGGCACGTTTGGTGAAAGGAGAAATAAATTTCTCTGAACTCTTGGTAGATGCCACAGCCACTTTGTTTACATAGTATTGTGATTCCTCAGTCAATTATACTTAGTTGGGCTATATGTTTATAACTAATGGAAAGAGTGCTTTTTGAAATATGTTCTCTTAACTGGTGCAAAGAATTATATAGACTTTTATAGCAAACTAGTCAAACTGCTCTTAGACTGTTGCTGCTTTGTCCATGCCACTTTATCATTATTTCTCACCTAGAAATATATTAGTCAGTTAGAAAGTTGCATTGTATTTGGGTTTTAGTTTTATATTTTACTTAATTATGTGTTATTTATGTTTTAAGATGAATACTTGAAAGGTTAATCTTTTTTTTTTTTAATAAGTCAATGCCTGCTCAGTTCACAAGGGATAGCATAATACGCGAATGCCACAATGTTATGCCGAAAGTTTCTCAGCCCACAATACAGTAATACTGGCCAGGGACATCCATTGACATGTGTTGTGATAAATATCAATGCTAAAGGACAGGAAAAGATAATAAATTATTAACATAAATTATATATGAAAATATAAGTTGTTTTAAGATTATTTCACAAAATATTAAGAGATATGTACCATTTTCCTATGTCTTAATTTTTAAAATTTTATTGTTATGTACTATACACTATATAGCACAAACTGACAATAATAACTACAGTTAGTAATATCACAGAGAAAGTGAAATATATATATA
>NW_013666891.1:87556-113935 GCF_000517525.1 Limulus polyphemus | reverse complement strand
ATATATATATATATATATATATATATATATATATATAATCATTTAACTAATATTAAAAAGAACTTTTGATATTCACTTTGGAGGTTCTAGGGTTATGTAAATGAAATTTGAAACCTATAAGTTGGAAAAAAGTATTCTTTTTATACTCATGTCATTTTGTTAGTTACATGAGAGGATAATTGGGTACACTCCTGTAAACTGAGAGTTAATAAACACAAGTTAGGGTAGCTGGTGCCAGTACATGTAATACCTAGTGTATCAACAGTTTGCACATTTGAAGATTATAATTTGAGTTCGAAAACTCAGATGAAAGGGCTTTGCAACTCTTGCTTTCCATGCTACCACGTTATTTTATCGAGGAAAAATGTCTGATGTTTTTTGCAAGAATCATTCAACTTTACAAAGAATACTACATAACCCTTGCTAGATCTTTTCCAATACACCTGAGAGGCATACAACATCTCCAACAGCAGTGAAGGATTTGTTTCATCACAGTGTATGTTGATATATACTTTAATAAAAGAACAAATATTAAATATAACTTATGATAGTTTTAGCTAAACAGTCTTAATCTAGCTGAATTCTGTTGGGGATTATTTATTACTTGATGGTTGAAAAGAAAAAAGTATGATGGTTCACCAGTGGCACCACTTTACAAGATCACAGCTACCAATTACTAGCTGTGGAAAGTAACCTGAAATGGTTATGAAATAGCGTGAGCAGAAGCTGGAGGCAGTCTGTTTAAAGCTATTACAAGTTGTATAGATATAAATGTACATGGTAATATATGTGTCTAAAGATACACATTTGTGTGATCCCATATGAGTGTGTGAACGTTGCACAACATTATTCATGAATTTTGTAGATTAAAAGGGTTGTATCTATATCATACTTTCAACACAGAGCAAAGTCATGGTGCAGTAAACCTTTTATCTCAGATTGCCTATGCCAGCAGGGCTGGCTTTTGGGCAAGGCAGCTGCCTTGGGCCTCAAGCTTTGCTTTTATAATTTTTTTTTTTTTGTTAGAGGGCATTAATAGCTCATATTTACACTGAGATAAGCCTAAGGTGAAGTCAGTTTGCCATATTGAATTCAACTGAAATAAAGATTATCTATAACTTCTGTTTTGGCCAGACCTTGCACTTGCTAAACCTAGCCCTGTATGCCAGCAATCCTTTCCTTCACACATTCAACTCCTAACTCGTAGCCATACAAACTTCTGCCCCACCTTTTACCAAGAAAGCACAAGCTTTCTTTAATGACCACTATAGTATGTAACCACAACATTAACCTTATTACAATCATAAAGCACCTTTCAAGTGTCAAGTGCAAATATGAGTATCAAATTTTGAAATCTAGGTAAAAATAATCCTAACTTTATTTTTAAAATATTTTACAAATAATATTTTGTAACATTTATTTAGTGTAATTCACAGTATGCATATGGATATTACCAGAAACTTTCTGCTCATCCCAAAGCATAGGTTTTATATTTGCTGAGAAAATATCATCCATTGAGAATATTAATATTATCTATGCTTTATTTCCAATTTGATTTTCCTTCTCTTTCACTGATTTTGTTAGTACAGCCTCTCTTTCCCACCACTTTTATGGTCTCACAGCATGTGACTAATGACACACATCTTATCTTCATTAGAACACGTTATAAACTAGTTATGTCAATGTAGAGTGAATAAAGTGGCATGACTAGTACTTTACAGTTTCACTGAAACTGACATGCCTAAATCTTGAGAAAAAGAACAATGGAATCCAAAAGAAGTCTAGAAAACTTAGAAACAAACAACAGATATGGAAAATTTTTATAGTATATTTATATGGTATTTTTGTTCCCAAAAATATTTTTATGTTTGAAATCTTATGAGATTTTCTTCTAAGAAAGTAGATTAAGTAAGGTTTATCGAACATGGTAGGTGATGACAAAATATTCTGATAACTCATTATTAATTGAATATTATTGTTAAGTTTATCATACTCAAACTATGCACATAAATATAATTTATCATTTATTGAAAAGGAACTATATTTATTAGGTATAAATAGATCTTGAGTAAGAATATTGTTAGTAAAAATACTGTTACCTAGCTTAACCTGATGCCATTTTGAAAAGTCAAGTCCTAGATTGCCAATAAATTGTTGTCATTTTATGTAGTGTTTTTACAATTTATGGACAGAAGTAGTGACTATTGCAATTGGCAAAACAAACTTAATGAAAAACAGTCAACTTGAAATTGACTGGATACTGACTGGAAATTTTCTGATCAACAATAAAAAATTGAAATTCAAAACTGAAAAACAGGATTTTAATATTTATTTCTAAAAAAATTTCTTAATATTCTGGAAATTTCATGAGATATAAAATTATATAACTTTTTAAAGTCAAAACTAGATAAAACTTCGTAAGTTTGTTCCAAGTTGTATATAATTTGGAAAAGTATTTCCACTGTGAGAAGTTAACATTTTATTAAATGAAAATGTATTTTTGATAGATACTCACTTTTGTTCACAGATTAACTATTTTTCTCAGTGCATCTGCCAAAGAGACTTGCATGCTGCTAGCTTAGACACAACTCCAACCTAATTCCATGTGATTTTACATGAATCACACCACAGCATGATTATGTCATCATGAGACAAAAGCCCTCCATCAATAGGAGGATGACACACCTCTATGTGCACTAACTCTCTCTATGCATTTGCTCTCGTGAATCTTCATTCTTTGATGAGGCATGTAAGAAAATATGTATCAGAAGTTGTTAGGATGGGTCAGAATGTGAAAAAAGGTATCTATCAAAAATACAGTTTCAGGTAAGGAAAATATTAACTTCTGTGACAATAAATGTCCTTCACACACAGATTAGCTATAGTCCCACACTGGTATGATGGAGGGACCAGTGCAAAGCTTATCTGGATGAGCACCCTACAGAAAGCATCCAAAGGATGCTTATGGGGTGAGACATGTGATGGCAGGGATTCCATAAGGGCACATACGTGACAGCCCACAACTTGTCTCATCCAGGGTATACCCTTCACCAATATGGGAAAATGGAAGAAACAAAGAAACCAATTTTGTGTCACAGGGACAGGCAGAATTAGAACATAACTGTCTGAGTACTTACACACAAGTTGTTGGACAGCCAATACATGTAGTCTGGTTAGTGAACATTTACTGTACCTTGTGTGCTCACCTCAACTCTACTGTCAGACTCTTTAGACTGACACTATATGTGAAAGGAGAGCACATGTCATGAATATCCATGCTCACCTCTACTATACCATCATACAGGCAAAATAAATTGAAAGAAGTACACTTGAGAATAAAATCCAGAAAGAGAATCAATGGTTAAGGTCATTTCATGAATGGTAAAGCATTACCCAAAGGAAATCAAGATGAAGGTTATTGTCTAATAGACTAATGAAAAAGAAATTCAGTCAATGAGACATTAAGCATATTGCAATCCATAACATGTTGAACTATAGTTGCAACAACCATGACAGTTAATTACTCTAATTGGAAAAAGATACCTCCAAATGTATTCTCACTCATTTCATCCAGTTTGGTCTCAAACACAAAAAATTCACCAATATGTAAAATATACATGTAATAAGACTAATGAATAGACAGAATGTCTCATAGAGCATGGGATTCCTAATACCAAACATCTGAATACGGCATAACATAACACAAGAATAAAGGGATGAAGTCTCACAACAAAATTCAAGATATCAAAGAAAGCTTACCAGGCATTTATAGATATTTATTTGAAATAAATTTTAGTTCTAAAAATATGTAACAATAACTGTCTTGGTAATACATGCATTACTGATTATCACCAGGAAAATATAAATTTTTTCAAACCTTTTAACTGTCACTACGAAATAAATATTGGAGACATTCACTTGTTCAGTTTGATAGTTCCAAGATATCGTAATACAAAGTACTTACCTTCATATAACTCCTCTCTCCTCTTGTCTTGACTATCTATAAAAGTACAATAGACAGGGTGAATAATTTTCTTTACCTCAAGAAATATTACACACATATTTACACTGTAAAGAAAAAGTTCTGTTTACAACTTTGCAATGAATGTGAGTAAGAAAGTATTTCATGAACACCTCAAAACTATGTTTATTTATATGTGTGTCTAAACTACAGACATAATTTAATAACTGGAAAAGAAACTGAAATGTGACAATCAGCATTTGAAAATAAAACTCAGAGACTTAAAATTATCAAAATATAAACTTAATGAAGACAAATATGCAAGAAAAAATATTACATACACAAACTACAATACTTTCAGCAGCAGACACTGAAATGGGAGTAGCATTACTTGATAGAAGTGAAAAATGAATCAATGAGCTAAACCTAACTGTATCAACACTTTGGATAAAGGTAGGTAAATGTGAGCATTTCATGACCTTTTACAGAGTTACATTCGAAATTTAAATAAACCCTCTGGATATAGGTAGGTAAAAGTTAGAATGTCATGATATTTTACAGAGTTACAATCAAAACTTAATTAAATTAGTTTATTAATAAAGTATATCAATAAACTTTTCACCAAAAATTAGTTAATAAATCAAATTTAATTTCTTAATGATAAAAGGAAATATTTAAATAAATTCTAAATCTTCACTTCTGACATAACATTAAACGGCAGCAATTGCCCACTTAAACATTTTTTCCACCCTATTTCAAATTCTGAGTTTATAATATAAATTACAAACTTATAGTATAAATACTGCTGAGACATGATTTAATTTTATATCCACCAATCATTTTGACATATAAAAATATAGAACAGACAGTCAAACCCACATGCCATGCCCTCCTGTCATATCCTATCCACCAAAAAATGTAATTCTGTTTGATGTTTGCCATTACATTATTTACAATCAATAGAAAAAGAACTTTAATTTACTGAATTATGTATAATATTAGTTCATTCAGACAACTCTTGAATTATTCAGCCCACAGATCCAAAGGTGCTGTCACCAAGTTCATTTTGAAAGTGGTAAGGAAAGTATTTGATAGAATTATAACCTAGCTAGAAAGCCAATGAAATTAGATTATAATAGTTATAGGACATTGTATGCTTTGATCATGTTATTATTTTGTGTCCTAAGCTGAATATTTGAAATAAATAAAAATTGAATAAAGTATTAAAAGCAGCACTAGCAAAAATCAAAGTTCAGTTTTATCGACACTTCAAGTTTTCAACTGCAAAAAAGTACAAAACCCATGCTCAGTAGTAAATTTCTTTTTTTAGGTAATTTTTAGTCATTGTTATAAAAGTAACTAAAAATGTCAATATTAGAAAATTATTAGGTTAGATTAGAGAACACAAATGAAAAAAATAAAAACAAAATATTTCTCTGCAAGGTATGTACACAAATTGCACATGAATTATGTAATTCAATACTTTGGGCACATTCCAAAATTCAATGATACTACCATGATGTCACTGTTGTATCAACTCTGACTGTAAATTTGGAACACTTTGTTGAATTTGTTGACAGTTTTAAGATGGACATCAGACAAAAGGAACAAGTTAATGGTATAACTTTTAGCCCAGTTATGGATTTCATATTAAGTGAAAATGGAATTGGTTTAATGATATCTGCTTCTAGAGAAAATAATGCTAAACAGGATGAAGAATTTTACAGTGTTTTAGCTGCAAGTTATTTAACTCATGAAAATTGTGAAGCAAGAGTGGCTGTTCAAAACTCTCTCTGTAGTGCACATATATTCAGATGTTATCTTCAAGAAACACTTTTAACTTAGTAGAGGTAAAACATTACATTGATTACTATTATACTTGTAACTTTGAATTGTAAAAAACACACTTTAATTTGCAAATTAAATTTGTAAATATTACTATATAATAATAAGATACACCTTGGTCTAATTACAGATTAAAACCAAGAATTAATTAACGTATTTCATTCTGGATTTTGAAGGTTAGATAATACAAATACACATACTAGTGTAGCATGTTTATCTTGACATCAAATGGAATACAAATGTCTTACAATGAAGTTAATCATAATTATTAATCAGTAATTAATAATTTCTAAAGAACTACAACTATATATATTTTTCTGTAATACTTAGAACAATTAGAGTATCTGTGTGATTAACAAGCATCTTATGTTCATAAAACATCTCTATATTTTGAAATTTCATGTACCGATAATTATTTACCTTACTTTGAAATATTGGTAAGATAACATCCTTAGTGCCATTTGTAAGTTTTTCATTAAATACATGGTATTGGGATGAAGATGATATAAGCTATCTGTTTATAAAAGTATTTATACTATACTGAACTTATGGGTACTTATTTTTTATAGCATGTAATACACTTGTAGAGAGAAGAAGAACTGATTTCCACTTACATAATGCATACAGGAAGATCAAAAATATAATCTGAAACAGAAATGATGTTGACTCTTTGGCTTTTAGCTAATTATTAGTCATTTTGTGATCAACATACTTGGATAAATGAAATTTACCAATGATGATGGAGCCACTGATACATTGCAGTTAAGGCACCTACAGAGGATAGATGAAGTTATTATAACCAAAAAGTTCACCTATCAGTGATTTTACAGGCTGTATGTGATGCAAAGAAAGGGTTTACTGATGTTTTGGCAGGATGGCAAAGTTCTTCTGAAGATGCCAAAGTATGAAAAAGAAGCCCTCTTTACCAAAAACTGCAGCATAATGGAAGTTAAATTTTAAAGACAAACACACATCTGATTGGGGATGCTGCTCATCCCCTGTCAATACTCCTAATGTTATGTTATAAGAATAATGGTCACCTTTATAAAATGTACAAAATACATTCTTAACTATGCCTTAGGCTCCAAATATGTAGCTATTGAACAAGCATTTGGATACTGAAGGGAAGTTTTAGAAGACTGAAATATTTAGACATGGTCAAGAAAGAATAGGCCAGTCAAGTAACTGTTGCATGTTGTGTTCTTCACACTATATGTATCTAAAATAGTGATGAAGCACCTGAATGAAACAATGAAATACACATTTATGTTGATGATTTTAACAATGATTCATTTACAATATAACTGCAAACAAGAAAGATGAAATTGCAGATATTATCAAAATGGACTAGTAACTGGGATTTATTAAAACTTATGGAGATACTTATGTATGCTGCAAACCTCTTTTTGTGTACACATTAAAGTTTTTTCACTGTGTAAATATTTGATACAAATATTCACACTTCAAAAAGAAAAACATACATTTTCATTTCATTTTTCATACTGTACTAAATTACAAAATTCAGCTTACATTACTTAATGGGAATTACAAGATATAAGGAAATAAATGTTAAATTTCAACAGTCCAATAACAAATAAATGAATGATATTGCTCTTTTTACTGATTTTATATTATTGGGTAAACAGAAAATTACCTGAGCAGATATATTTACACAGACAACTGGTTAGGAAATATTTTTATTGTTGAAATTGCAAACTTAAGACTAAGTCAATTACACATTCTTAAGCCTGAAGAAGCCTTTAATGAGACATTTTCTAAAATTTCTGATTTTTACAGATCATGCTTTTTATAAAAAATTATCACAGATGAAGAATTTTAACACAAAGCTTACTGAACTGTATCAACCACATGTTCTATGAATATTAAAAAAAAGAGAGTAAAAACCTGTCAGATATAAAAGACTGTTTAGCATAGGTAGTATTAATTAATTATTTTATGAGTTCATATTTCATGATCGTTTAGTTTGTTTTATTTATAATAAGAGTTAAAAGCAGCCAGTACATATTTTTTTAATTGCACCATATAACCTAAAATTGCACTTTAAATGCCGAAAGAAGATGAAGCACCCAAAACAAATAAGCCTAAGATTTATAATAAACATTCAGTCACAAAATTGAAACCTAAAAATTAATTTCAAGTACCATCATTAGTTAAGACTAATGTTAATATGTTTAGGAGAAAAAAAAGAGAGAGAAAAAAAATGTTTTGTTCAAAAAAGTAAGTTAACATTTTCTTAAATCCAAAATGTATTTCCAATAATACTTACCTCTTCTCACACTACAGCTATTACTCGACTGCTAGGGTTTCTTTCTTTTGCCCATCTAAGAATTGGTCTGATTTTTTTCTCACTTGCTCCAGTCTTTTAATCCCCACTTAACTGCCCTTAGCAATCTCTGTCTCGTGACACTCTCCGTCTAAGTCAATGTGCCCTCTATCCTCTATATAAGAACCTCATTCAGATAATATTATCACTTTTTTTGAGACTGACTTCATCTGGCTCTTAGTGGGGACGAACAGTGGGAGAGTGTGAGCAGATGCAAGTACTACTGAAATAAATTTTCAACTTAAGAAAATGGTAACTTCCAAAACATACTTACCTCCACCCTAGTTGGGGAACCACACTACATCCCGAACAGGTATGCTTTTCACCCATAAACTAATTCATGCACTGTGGGTGCATTTCACATGATCCATCATCACAACTGACCAGGCCCACACCAGATAGACAAGTTTTCACTACTTGGGATTGGAATTATAGGGCCAAAGTCCTAAATCCCACATTGATGGCTAAGGTATTTGGACCACAACATATATATATATATACATACACATCTACTTGTGAGTGGATCCCAACCTATCAAGTGATGCAGTCCAAGCCACCAGAATCATGACAAAAAGATAAGCAACACTGAAGTGGACAAACCCTCTCCTCAACCTCAAGAAGTCTGAAAGACAAACTCGGAATGACGGGATCCTGTATGCCATACTCAACCTGAGAAATCAGAACTCATCCAATTTGGAATTATAACCACTCATCCTTACTTCTCAACTGGGTGGGCAAGGTAAATTCCCCTTGCCCCCAGAATTATGGGGAGGACATGAAACAAGATGGAACAACTCTGCAATCAGAATTACGAGGAGACAATGGACACTCTTCCATGTACAATGTACTGAACCAATATTGATCAAAAAGAATGGCCATGCTCAACCCAACCAGATAGCCAAGCACCAAATCTGAAAAGGTACTACAAGTAGGATCTCATGTAGGTTGGTGTTTCTCCTACCAACATCTGAGAAAAAAAAACATCCCAGGTATGAGGGCCCCCAACTTCATCCTCTTCTCCAAGAGTAGAGAAAATTCACTTGAACACTCTTGTTGAAAAACCTCCATCCACCACCCCAGTGACTGGAAACCAGGTGTGGTAAGGACTCCCTAGCTCCACTAGTAGAATATTAGGAGGGAGAGGGTTTATGCATATTTGGGAGTTCCTATGGAAACAGTGCAATAGGTGAACAAGTTCCCTAAAGTTTCAAAAGCAAACCAACCTCGATTTATTCAATCCAATGATTGGTTGGGAAGGATGAGATCCCCTTATGCTTTACTCACGATAGTCCATGAGTGGCAGTCCAGCATGCTACAGTAATACCTCTAGGTGGTCTTATGGAACACCTCATTTATACAGAGCCTGTTGCAACCAAGATACAGTATATTGTGTTAATGGTTGCTAGTGTAGAATTGGTTTGATAAAAGCACACTTGCCTGGGCAACACTCACCACAGATTGGGATCCTGTGAAAAAGAGGTAAAGAACCCTAGGGAGTAAAGAGGAGACAATATTAGCAATAAAGATAATCACACTTCCTTATAATATAGCAGATGTGGTTAAGATAGCTACAAGGGAACTTGAAAACCCTCAGAAGAAGATATGGCCAGATCTTGCAACTAACATGAGATAAAAGTATTGGAGGAGGTCCACATATCAGCCCACACAATGTCTTCACAGAAGTCTCCTCACCTCAAAAGAGAGACCAGAGTAAGCAATATGGATCAATTTTCATACCCACCTCAACAATGTATCCATAGATAAAGACATAACATAACACTTCAAGAGATTCACTGAACATAAGAAACAATCTGGATTTGATTGGTCATAATAGTAGTCAGATGAATAAATGAAATATATTTATCCCCTTCCCTGGCTGCCATTGTCTGGGGTAAGAAGGACCTGTCTGGGTATAGGAGGATGTAAGTAGAGCATCCTGTGCACATGCAGCTCAAACAACTCTGATCGGCGATGTCCACAGACCAGCAACAACAAAAAATAAACCTTAAGTGAAAGGTGATACATGGAAAATGAGGTTAGGGGTTCTAACGGATGTTGAGAAAGAGCATATAATACCACCTTAATATCTTGAGTAAGGTAACCGAAACAGTCATTTGGGATGAAGGACCCAAAATGACTTGAGAAAGCCAGAAAGCACTAGGGACTCAAATAATTTTCATCCATTTGAATATCTAAAGGTAGTTGATAAGGCCATCTTATTTAAGGCGATTGTGGAAGATTGTAGAAGGAATGAGAGATTTGAGTAATGTCCACATCCCCAATAGAGAAAGAACCATCTGTGCTGTGGAAATGAGAGTTGAGTAAGAGACAGACTGCCTGTTCCATAGTGTGAAGCTGGATGAGAGTCAGCTGAGCACAACTGAGATACGTGTTGAGAAAGATACCCAAATGGACAATATACTGAGTAGGAGTGAGAATAGGTTTCTCGGCTCTGATAACAAAGTTGCTTCTGAAAGTAAAATCTGAGTGTGATGTTCTACCAACTGACAAGAAGGTGCCCATGGTAACCAGTCTTCCACGTAATGGTGTGTGCACATGTCTAGAGAATAGAATTGACACGAAAAAACTTGTACGATTTGGCAAAACAAATATAGTGCCAATGCTAGTGGTGGCATTCTGACTAAGCAAAGGAACCTCGTGAATATGGACAGAATCTATTCTGTATACCAATGGACCGAGGGGCTGATGTCAGAGTTGGGACATTGTGACCCCCTATAGAAGCCAAGTTAAGTCATGAAGCCAACGATGACTAGGATGAATGCAGATGGGTGCCATCAATCCTTGATTCCAAAGACTCTGAAACAACCAAAAAATTAAGGGTTTGACAAAACGAGCCTCATGTATCTCATGGAGGGTAGTCAAACACCCTCCACCAATGCATCTCTACTCAATAAATCCTGACAAAATACCAGCCAAGAGACTAGGGAAAGTGCAGAAGCTGATAATCAAACCAAGGTGCTAACAATAGTCCCATTCCTCTATTGATTTGGGATTACCGAGAGGATTTCAACAAAAGTTAGAGGGATGATAACTATCTGAGCACCGTAGTTAGGGTCAGACGATTCACAGAAAATTGTGATCTATTCAAGTTGACCACAGACTCTGTTCTGGAACCCCAACTTTCCTGAGAAGCAGACAGGATAAAGGAGGGTGCTAGAAAAAAAGTGAATCTAAATTCACTACAGAATGTACAGGATCGACTGCAAGTGCAGCTTTAAAGCTCCCTGGAAAAACACTTCTGGACCCAATATATGTCTCCACCTCACTATGAATAAGGTCACAGACAGCCTCAATTGAGAGTGACCCCCCCCCCCCTATTCTTTCAAGTTGTTTTATATGCTCAAAGTTTTGGCTTTACACCTTCATCAGGAGCATACTATTTCTTTGATGAATTCTTTCACTCAAATTAAGACCACTCTATAATAAGAATTAGACTATGCACTGATCTTGGCAAACTATACACAGATTTTGCTGTTAGATGCCAATATATCAATTGAGTGTATTGACTATTACACTCACATTTTACAGTATATACATACTTTTTAACAATTATATGCCTCATTACACACCACTCATTCGTAATGCATTGCAAAATTTCCATTTCATGCATAGCCATTTGTACACAATACTTTTCTTACTGTACAAATAAAAGAACTGATTAAGTCAAAATTTGCTTTTTAACAGAAAAGCCAGCCACATTACAAATCCAAACAGGGCCACCTCATTAAAATGTGGGCACCAAAATCCAGTAAAAAACTTCTACAGTTTCCAGAATATATCTAACAGATATTTATATTATGCACGAGCATATAAAAGCCTTAATAATGTGGCCTGAGAGCAAACAGCTGAGACTGCTCATGCTGATGGAATTCAGGAAGTGTTTTGTAACAGTATGATTAGTTTTTTTTTGAAAAAATCTTCTAATCTTCTTGCCATAGCTAGAACTTGGTCACAATACAAATACCATAATACAGTGAAATTTCTTGTAGGTGTCACACCACAGGGAGTTATTTATTTTCTGTTAGAAACAATCAAGTGACAAGAACATATAAGAAAACTATGAATTACTGGTTAAATTGCTCATTGTTGATTTTGTAGTAGCTAATAACGGTTTAGATAAGTCTTACGTGTGAAGTAAACATTCCAGCATTCACCATGGTAAAATCTCAGCTATCCCCTTTGAAAGTTGAAATGACAAGAAAAATAACACATTTAAAGTGTACTCACTGAAAGAGTAATTGAGCATGTACAAAATACATTTACAGTGAGGAAACTGAGGCTACTATTGTAGATAAAATTGTTACTGTATGCTGTGCTCTTACTAATATGTGTGAATTTGTACTACTATTAAATTAGTTACAAGCAGTTTATCTTGTGTAGTTGTTTTATTGAATATATTTTGTATGTCTATGTATGTACGGCAGTGGATAAAATAATATTGCCGTTTGTTATTATTCTTCATGATTGTATTAAAAGTTCATTGATAGTTGCTTTGTGCTGTGCAAGTTTATATATTTGTTTTATATATTTAAATTTTTCTTTTAATAATTTTATTACATATTATATTTAACATGGCAAGTATTCATTGAACTGAGTAGCTTATGCTAACTTTGAAAATTCTGATAGATCAGCTGTTTGAATTTGTACATTAATTTTATTGTATCATTGTTCTTATATATTTCCATTTTCAGAAAATAAAAATTTCCAGCAAAAGTTGTTTGTTGTATTCATAAGACTAGATTTACAGGAGAATAAAAATATTATGAAGATAACTTCCTCAGAATTCCAAGCCCTCCCAGAAAAAGATTAGTCTAATGACCTGTAAAGGAGTCAGAAAATTAATTCTCTAATTTGGTAGCTTTAAATATTATACTAAATGAAGAAAAATATAAAGAATAAAAAAAAATTGATGAGAAAAATTAAAAGACTATGAATAAACTATAAAAGTTTAATTTCTTTGACAATATAAAATTATATGAAATAGACATGAAAGACTATAAATATGAAAAAAAAAGGTCTTAAACAATTTTTTTGCTTAAAATTATAAAATAGAAATGTAACACCAATTATTTCTATTTTTTGGTCTGTTCTTAATTTTTGATACCATTTTTCTTTAATTACCTTAAAGCAAAGTCTTTATGTAATATTGACACAAGCTTATTCTAAATACTTGTCTTCCTGTATTTCAAGTAAAAAAATTATTCTATTCTTTATGAAATATTATTCGCTTTGCAGTTATTTTTAAGGTTTCATCTAGTTTGTATTGTTTAAGAATATATTTCTTAAAAACATTATGAGAAAATAAAATTTTTGTTGTTGTATATCATGTTTTTCTTTGCTTCAAATGTTCCAAGTTTGAATTGGTGTGTATCAATTATAGCCTCTTGGGTAAAACTCAAAGGTTGGGTTACAAAGAAATATATATTTTAGGGTATATTAAGTTTTATCTCAATATTAACAAGCAGTAGAATATTAATTCCATTATTAGGTGATTTTCATGTGTTATAGTTTTTGTAAACTTTCCTTTTTGTTCCATTTGTCCATGAATTGTGACAATATTTGTGTATTAAACTGTATCTGCTTGAAAGCTAAAGAAATTTTCTTCAATGAGAAGACATAACTTGAGATAAGGTAAGCTCATAGAAACTAGATGGGTTTAATGGGTAACAAATAACACTTTATTTAAATTTTAACATAATAAAAAGTGCACAGTGTTTGAAAAAGTTTTGTCATCAAAGTAGTGTACCTAAAAAAGAATATATACACAGTTTGAAACAAAAATGTAATATGAGAGATTGCTTAAGGCTTAACAAAATATCTTGTTGGTATCTGGTTCTTTGCTTAAAATTATGGTTTCTACTTTTAATAGATATGCTATGGTTTTATGAGTTACAATGTATGTGCAAAGATGAGTTGTTTTTTATTATGTTCACTAAATTAAAGAAAATCATAATGAATGACAAGTTTCATTAAGTTTTTAGTTCAGTCAGTATGGAAGGTGCCTGCAAAATATTTTGATGATCTAAATCTTTATTGAATATTATTTTTTATGTTTATCCTATTCAAACAATATACATAAATAAATTGGCTAACTGTCAACTTCATGACTTCTTATCAGTGATAGTAAAATATATTTTTATTATTTAATTATCATTTATTTGATTTACAGAAAATCAATGAGGTATTACTGCATATTTGGAAAATAAACATAATGGCAACCATGTGGTGGTATTTTGTCAATGTTAGTGATTCACTCAACAAGTAGGAAATATCTAAATTATTAAAAAAAACTTTGCAAGATCTTCTTTAGATACAAAATATGTTTTTTGCAAAATGTACAAAAGGTGACCTTCATAAGATGTCTATCATACAAAAACCAAAGATAATTCAAACATTACATTAAAACAAACAAAATCATATAGGGAGGGTTGTAGGCAGGGGGGGAATATATTAATTTATCAATGAACACATTGATTAATCAATTAGTAAATACTACTAACTGTCAAACTCTAAAGATGGAAAACAAAAAAATTCCAATCAGAGTCAAACTATGACTCCATAAGTTCACAGATAAATCTTCAGAAAAAATACTTAATTATAAAATCTTATTTTATGTGTGCAAAAGATCTGTAATGTTTACTTAAGAGCTTGCCAAATTTTGTGAAAATAAACTTACTATATTAAAAATTATTGTAAGTTCAGTTGCATAGTGGTTAAAAGGTCAGTCAGAATGACCAAGCCCATATATGGATAGTAATATTTTACTACTGGTATTGTTGCTATGTTCACAAATACACTGATTTCCTAAAGGTAAGAATAGAAACTGATCTAATAATACATTTAGCCAAAAATGTATTTCAGAGTTAAACTGAATTGTGACCTATCAAAACTGGTGAAAAATAAAAGATACAAGAGTCATAGTGAACAAAATCAGTTATCTTATTACTGATAAACATGAGATAAATAAGTTAATTCAAATTGGTAAACATAATGAGCTAAGAAAGTTCTGATTATAGACTTGCACAGTCAACCTTGATGTACTTACTCAAATATGGTCAAATTCTTTATAATGAGTTTTTTATCCATAAGACCTGGTTATACCATTAGACATGTATTGACTAAAGAAAGTTCTGATTATAGACTTACACAGTCAACCTTGATGTACTTACTCAAATATGGTCAAATTCTTTATAATGAGTTTTTTATCCATAAGACCTGGTTATACCATTAGACATGTATTGACTAAAGAAATGTCTGGTTATACACTGAAAGAGTCAATCATTATGTATTTAATCAAATATGGTCAAATCCTGTATAGTGAATTTTTCAACCATAAGACTTGGTCATACCATTAACAAAAGTAGACAAAGCATAGACTTCAGGTATAGGTTGACCAATATTTGTCTTGTCTGGAAATACTGGCATCTATTTTACTAATTAAACTTAGAATATGAAAGTTAAATGCTTCAAAGTTTTAGTGAATTATTTCATATTCAAATGTGTGAATAAGGAACATTATCAAATTACTTTTGTTGGTTGACTGAGCCTGGTATCTTGTTTATGTGTTGAAATAAAATCAGTCTTATACAAGAGCGAAATGTTTTGCTTAAAAACTGTACATCTTGTTTACTACCAGAGAATAAATGCAACATCACAGTTTCTTTGTGGAACATGGTTAGAGTGTTTATTTTAACTAACAATACATTAATTCAAAATACAATAATAGAAACTTTTACATTAGGCAAGTTCTGATTTTGCTAATTATAACTTTTTGACCCATAGTATTGAGTCATCATCGGGTATGTGTTACATTCAAAAGACACGAGTTAAGTAGGGACAAAAGGAATAGAAAAATGTTTTAAACAGAGGCAGAGTTAATAATGAGTTGAGGTGCTGTGTGTTTACCAAGCATTCTACTTTAGCATGCTTTTATTCCAGCAACATATGTTTCATGTTTATTTTTATTTATAATAGATGGCAGAAAGACAGCAAAGCAAAGTATAGCAGCACTTTTTCTGAAATTGATCCTGGTACAGCAAAGTGCATTATCTGTTATGCAAACGTTAGCTTAGGATAAATAAAAAAAACAGAAAAACACATCCGATACCTGAAATCACTTCAAGAACAATCACTCCAGTGTTTATACAGAAGCACAAAGAAAGAAAGGAGGAAAAAAGCAGTAAATCTGCACAAATTATTGGAAATCAAACTAAACTGTTGGAAGTATTAGATAAAACAAAATCATGGGCAATAAATGATCTCAGATCTAAAGCAATTGAAAGGAAAATCCTAGAAATAAATGCAATAGATGATCAGACATTTACTTCTGTGTCTAGTGTTGGTTTTTAATGCCCCATTAGTACACTGCAAGATAAAGCATAAAGAGTGAAAAATTTTACCTCACACACATGCCCGAAGAAACCCATTATAAAATGGGAGACAGAAAATAAAGCAACAGAGAATGCTGGTCAGAGTACATCTTTCACTATTGATTGTTGATCAAGAAAAATTGAATCTCTTATGAATCTGACAGCTCATTGGTTTGACAGAGGCTGGAAAAGAATGTCAGTTATTCTTAATGCATGGCCAATGTCTGAATCACAGAATCTGACAGCAAAAGAGAATGCTTTCATAGCAAATGTTTAATTACTGATTGTTGGTCATGGATATGCTGAATCACTATGAGATTGGTTCAGCTTGAGTACTTCTAGTTCTGAGAGACAGTGAAGCAAACATAGTGAAATGAAAGAATTTAATGGGCATACCTAATATAAGCTGAAGTGCTCATATACTACAGCTTGTGATTAATGATGGCATTTATTGTCAGAGACAGACAATCGGGCCATTCCAAAACAAATTGCAATTCATTTCACTCACTCTGTGCTAGCCAAATAATGTTTACAGGCTATACAGGAAGAGCTTAGTCTCCCCAAACACAGCACAGACATACAAATTTTGTTGCTAGGTCAGTTGTTTCCTCTAGTGGAATATTTGTAAATAAGGATTCAACATCAAAGTTTGCCATGAAAACTGTCATAAAAGTTACATTTTCTACTTAGTTTAGAAACAACGAAATCTTTCGTGTACTGCACATTTCAAAGACACATCCTTTAAAAAAAAACGAAAAAAGAAAAAGAGTTCAGGTAATAACTTACTTTCTAATTAAAATTACCAGCGGTGGTAACAATAGGATTCACTCAACTCTTCATGATTAAAAATAGAACCTATTTTTTGTCTACCTTGTTAATTTTCAATATTATCCGTATTTGTCATTTTTCATACTTCAAATGTTCATACCTAGATTTTAGTTTTAAACTAGAAAAATGTTACCTTTTTACAGATGGGAGTACTGGGCATATAACTTGTGATTTAAAATTATTTACTGCAAACAGAAGTGTTTATAATCTACGAATCATAGAATGAGTGCCACCACTAACTGTGTGACAGTTCTTGGTGTGGAATATTGCTCAGCATTGGAATTATCACTGCTGGAGACTTTTGCACAATAAAGTCTAGTCCCTGATATCTGGCACCTATTTACATACTTTCCGAAGATCATTAATTGTGTATTGGTGGTCTCTACCAAAAACCCTTTTGAAGAACTAAAAGATAAAAAAGTTCAAGAAATATGTCGATGAATAGTATTTCATGAATTATCATTTACAACTGCATCTTGTAGAGGTACTATACGGGATTTGACACAAAGAAAGTGAAGCAACTGTAGAATTCATCAGAATTTATGACAGTTTTGATCTCATGAATTCTGGCAATTCACTGACAAAATAATTTAACCCTATGGCCTCTGGCACCATTTTTAAATTCTTTCTGTGTATGGTACTGCATTACATTCAAAATTTAATAATGACATAAGAGCACTAGCTATACATGTTTATGTGTCATTTTTCAAAGGTTTGATTCCCCCACTCCTGAGTAATTGCTGATTAATAAAAGAGCTCAACAGTAATTGCATAATATATGGAGAAGCAATTCTACTCCAAGCAAACTTGAAATATTTTGTTCACAGCAAGCTACTTGTACAGAACAGACAAGATTGTGAGATTGAAATTGACTGCTTTGCCAGCTCTTTAATTTTTCTCAGCATCTTGAAACTAAGTTATCTAAAATTAATTTAAAATAAATGTTTTTTACATCTCCAAGTTTGGAGGCATAATACTTAAAAACATGTATTTTCTTTTGACTGTATATTTCCTATAAAGTTTTCTAGACAAAGTATATGTAATTACATGTTGTTATCATTATCATTCAAATAAAAATAAACTGAACCCAAATTATTTGGGAAAAGTCTATATTTTATTTCAAACTGATTACAAGTATTACGAGTAATCTTTCTTTGTCATCTACAATTTGTAAACTAAAATTTAGGTTACATTTCCCTGTTAACAGCCTGACCTCAAACTCTACACATACAAAATTTTCCATTAGTTAGTTACCTAAAAAGAAATCATGATATACTTCTCATTTAATTACTTTCTCCCTTTTTCTTTTTTGGCAAAGTCATCTTAGGCATCTGCAGAACAAAAGCCTGCCACATCTATGACCAATAATACTTCTCAGGAACAAAATCACTATAAAAATCCCTGTGCAACACTTCCTTGGACCACCCAAATCATTTGAGTTAGAGCCCCATAAATATAAAAGGAAGTTAGACAATGCTTTGGATACAATTCACTCTTTAAAGAAGAGGCTAAAACTAAGCCAAGAAACAAACATATGTTTAAAGAAGCATGTATCATCTTTGGAAGAAGAAGTACATTCACTAATAAACAATAATTTTATCTTAAGCAACTGTGCTGACATACTAGAAGCAACATTCTGAGGGTTTTTTTAGAACTCATGAAAAGATTTATTGAACACAAAGATAGACCTAAAATCATCAAAGCCATATAGTCAAGATCTTTTGCCATGATTCTGTAGTATTAGTCAGCAAAGCCATATAAATATATCATAAAGATATTTGATTTGGTACTACTACATCCATCAGTCATTAGGACCAGGTAGAGAAAATAAGACAATCAGCCTGGATTCATTAAAGCAGCATCAAATCTTGTGTGGTCTATAATTGACAAGGTGTACATCAGGTAACACAGTGAATGTGATGGAAGAATATTTTGTGGCTTCACTGACATTAAAACATATTTGAATGATGACTCATCTCCTGTTGCAAAGGTTTCCTTGTTTGTTATGGTTATGACAATCAACAGCAACTGAAAAGTAAGTACTTTTTTACAGATGGTTTATGTTATATGCTTAAGTTATTACAAAAAACTTTAACAGTAACAGCATTTTAAAGAATAATCATGGCCAGATTTTGAAGAACTTCATAAAATTTCGCCAGAGGAACTTAGACTGGGTAATAAATTAGCATCTGAACACACAATGTGGCAGAAGCAAAACATTAAATCAATCTAGTTGCCCAAATATGACACTTTTTGATTTCATGAATTCCGGCAATTCAATGGCAAGAGGATTTAACCCTATGGCTCCCAGTGCCATTTTAAAATTCTTTCTGTGTATGGTACTGCAATACATTCAGAATTAAACTAAACCACTTTACTATCAATATACGTCAATGAAATCAACATTATAATGTATGTTATAATTTGAATTTTTATGTTATCTAAGTTGTTATTCCTGTTTCAAAGAAAACCTATCAAAAAATTATTTAAATTGCACTTTTTGTGGCACGTGATCCACGTGCTATGAAAATTCTCAACTTTAGCAGTGGTTCACTCTTAGTCACACAACACCTGGCAATGTACATAAGTATGTATACACTAAGTATGTGTACCTGACCTACTTGAGATGTGATATCTCAAGTCTATTGCTGGTTTGTCTGGGAAACAGATATAATATTCTAACCCTTGACAGGTGCCATGCCCACCTTCTATACTTTGCCTTGAGATCTACAATGTACATGTAGTCAGCAGACCCATGAGTATATACTGGTTAAAAAGAACTCAGTTTACACTATACTCTACCAATGGTTAACTTGAAATTGGTGTGCACTTTTACTCACTGTGTACATGTAACTGCAGTTAGTATTGTTGTCTGCTTGATCGACTATAGCACTTCCAGTGGTTTCTTACCTAAATATGCTATAGTTAAAGTGACAGTTAAATTGTATTTAGGTCTTACTTGTGCAAAGCGTTAGTGAAATGAGTCTCTAATAACACCCCGCAGGCACCAGTTGCTGTATTGCCATAAATAATAAAAGACAAAGAACTGGAAAAAAAAATGATAAATGAAAATACAAAGAGGTGAAATTACACATATTAAAAAATCAAGTTAAAAAATACTTCTGTTTAAAGCTAAAAGGTATGTGGATATTTCTATTTTTTAATTTCAAATATTTCATTGCAGTATACACTAATGATAATAGGTACAGTTAGTGATATAGTAGAGAAAATGGAAAATAAGATATGAACATTTACCTTAAAAATACTTTTGACATTCATTCAGGAGGCTTTAGAGATTATGCAAGTGAAATGTGAAAACTGTAAGAAAATAGATAGTTTTTTTATACTTCATATAAAAATCACCTTGCAGGTGAACTAGTCAGAGCCCAAATGCAAATAACTACATTAAATAACGAATTTTTTTATTAGAAATAGTAGAAAAAAATAAAATATTTTTCTAAAAGGACAATTTTAGGAACATTCTTGTCAAATTTTAAACAATTTCCTCCATTGTTTTACTTCTGGAACAAGATATTACAAGAGCAGCATTAGCTGCCAAGGATTTTGGCAGCCAGGTCTAATAGGGTTAAAGCACTACTTCACACTTAGGAAGTTTTGGCATACTTTTCTTCAAGATGTACAAAGACCTGACAGATGCTTCTGGGAACCCAATGCACTAGACACTAATGAAAACAAAACTATCTTTTTTTTGGGGGGGGAGGGGGGGGGTACCTGGCATTCAAAGTTTAAAGTCACTATATATTATATTTGTTGTATCCCTAAATGCTTCACTGAAGTCCTGCCCACTTAAAAGATCAGTCAGGACCATCTTGAACTTTTTTGATGCAATAGGAGCCTCTTGTGGGTGAAATAATAACTTTACAGCTCACCAATTGATGGTATCTTATAAATGGCTACTGATTCATAGTTATGAAGAAATTTTCAAGAACAAGAAGAAACAACTATCATGGACATGATTATGGATCAGTGCATTATGAAGAAGTTGTAAACAGGAACTTTAGATCTTGCAAATGCTCAATGTTATTATTTAGAACTGTGACCACAAGCAGAAAATGATCATAATTGTGCAAATATTCCCAACTGTATCTTTATCTACGAATTCAAAAAGGCTGCAACCATATATATATTTCAAGTTATGTTGTTCACATGATTGTTAAGAAAAAAAACTGTCCAGACTGTTAATGAACTCGCATATGAGACTCTCATGTCCCAACTACAAGTGGAATGAAGTTTGTTTTTATTAAAAACTGAGGTGGCCTACAAAAATCATAATATGCTGTTGTTATTGTATGATTAGAAACTGTAAACTGCTTTCAGCAGCTACTACATGAAGCAGACTTATTCAACACAGTCAGATAACATCAGTCATTACAATGTCAGCTGTAGCTGAGACACAAGTATCAGAACATTTAAGTACCTTAATGATCACTTTTTGATTCTATGTGTGAAAATAATAATTTGCTTTTTAACAAAGACCATCTGACTTTAATTTTGAAATAAAAATGCATCATCTCAAAAAGCCATTACAAGGATCAAAATTTCCAAAAATCCTTCTAAACTTTTATTATCTAAGCATCAACGAACGCATTTTTTATGTGGACGTAGGAAAGTTTTTTTATTAAAATATTTATCTTTCTTTTTTCACCATACCATACCTTCTTTATGTGGGCATAAAAATAAAATCAGTGTCAGTTTAAAAAAAATATTCATTTCCTAAAGCTGAAGTTGCATTGTTTATGAACTGTTTTTAGCTTCCTTGCACATGGTGAGCCACTGGTCAAAACCTATAATCTTGTTTACATACCTGCTAGGCAAGGTGTGAGCAGTTTAATCAAAAGTAACCCAACAGTCAAAATACAAAGTAAATGCTTCATTCCTCACATCCTTGATGGTGACCAAATGGAGGCATCATCAGTCATTCACTGGATACCAATGTGGATGCATCACAGCATTGAGATATATTCAAGACTGGTTAGCCCTTTTGCTGAGCTCAAACTTGGCATGACCTGCATAGCTGGGTAGGATGGTATACCCGAGGTACAGCTATTGCAGGAATATTCCTCTCTTGTGGTTGGTTGATAATTTTCACTTTGTACCACATTGCTAGAAACTGCTCTCCCACCTAAGTGATATGTGATCTTTTCACTTGGTATCCCTTCCAAAAACTTGTGAATAAGGGTATACTCACTATTTACTGAAGCCATTGCAGGGTAGACTTTACCATGCAAATTGCAGAATCATTCTTGTAAGCAGTCAAACTTTCTGTGATACTTCTCATCTAAGTTTTGAACTCAGTCGAATGGATTGCTTGATCTTATACCAGGTTAAACCTTCTATGTAACTTGGCAATGACTATCTTGCAGTCCCAAATTTGTGTTTCATCAAGTGCTCCATGAAACTAAGCCACAAAAACCTATACTCTGCCATTTTACAAACTTCTCTGGAGATCAGTTGTTCTAAACAATTACCTGTCCAAAACAGTGTGTATACTTGCTTGGTTGATACAAGATGGTTGCATTTACTAGGCCATCTATATGCCTACCTTTCTTTCTCCCATATATACCAAACTGTTTAATCTAACATTCCATACTTAATATGTAATGTAGGCTTTAGCCAGAGCAACTAGCACTACACATATGATTGACCATCTCATTCAAAAATAAGGGAGATTCTAACCTCGAGATATCATCTCACCTACCATTGGAGGACACTGCTGTCTAAATTCTTACACAATGTGCAGCATTACAAACAAACAACCATTAGCAGAAGAGATGTTATCAACAAATAATGACAAAGGAACAAAAGTAGCTAAAACTACATCAAATGAGCGACTTTCTTGACCACGTGCCAGTTTTAAAGTGTACATACTAGAATAACTGACAAATTTTGAATAATACTGTATTAATATATGGAGCTAGAAAACGCATGGTATGATTATACATCATAGCAATATGGTATCCAAATGACTTAAGCTTCACGAGACCGGTTTTTCTCATTGCATTTATTTGTATCACAAAATATTTACATTAAATATGAACAAAAAAAAAAAGAAATTAAAATCATAAATTATTTTTTTAAAAGTAATGTTTATATTAAAAGTAACATGAGCATAGCTTTTGCATTCGTCTTTGTAAAGCCAGGTTCCTCGATGGTTACTCTTTCTAACGAGGTATTTGGGACAAAAAGTCTTCAAGTTGCAACATAACTGTTTCTCACAAAAGCGAAGTGCATAACAAACAATTATTTCTATTGAAAAATAAATAGATAAATAAATACATGAAGAATTAAAAGTAACACTGTTTCAAAACTATTTAAAATTTCTGAAATCACGTTTAGGAAAATCACTTACCATTAGAAAGTAACCGGTAATAACATATACACGGCCACTGAATACTTAAAAATGTCCGCATTTTTTATACAAACGGTGCACAATTATCTTGAAAGGGTTAAATATCATTATGTAAGATTTAAGAACAACCATGAAACAGATCTCCATACGACAGGGTGAAGACTGGCTTAATCAAAAGTAAAATTAAATAACCAACCCAGCTGTATATATGTATTTATCTATTCATTATAGTTATGTGTTTAGAATGGCACTGTCAAAACGATCCTTTATCTAAACTTCAAATTAAACAAAAATGCGAAATTCATGTGTAAAATTTATAAACATGAATGTTTAAAACAAATAAAAATCTAATCTCTCATGAATTTCTTAAATAGCTAATGGTAGAACATACCAAACACGTATAATAAATACTACTCTCGTATACACATCGTCAGCCAATTAAGTTACCAAAAAATATGCAGTATTTGGCGTTAATATTCAAAATGAGATAGTGGTTATTTGCAGTCAGTAAACTGCATTTTCTTGTGAACTAAGTTAAGATGGTGTTATATGCCTTCTTTTCAGAATACGAAATGTTGACTGCTTTTTTTTAACGCAGTTGTATCTTCCCAATAACAAGCCATTCTTTCCTGATAACAATATTTATTTTTTCTAACAACTAAAACAACAGATGCGTGCATAATATTTACACTGTTATACCCTACGTTCATTACTTTAATATTTACTAAGAGTTCATTGTAAGTTCCTACTTAGACTAGTAAACATTTGTGTAAGCAGCTTTACAAAGCAGTGGCAGTCATCACTCTTCCAAAAGAGCCGAATCTACATTTATCCACACAAATTTCACTGTATACGCGACCATGGTTTTACAGTCACCTATTTATTTATTTTTATTAGCGTTAACTCTCAAGTTATTTTTACTCGTTTAATCTAACAACTGGTTACATGACACATATCAAGCACTGTTTAGTTCGTTTACCCTACCTATGATGTTATTTATTTAACAATTAGAATATTCATAATAAAAGAGACCGGCAAGTTTGTTTCATATGGGAAAGGAAAATTCGTGAAAGATTTTTTTAAGAATCATGTAGATTTAACAGTACAATATTTTTAGAATGCAAAAGAAGCACCTACCGAAAATTAGAGTTTATTTATTTATATTTCACACATTTAAGGAATATTTTCCGAAAGAATCTCATACATACGAAAAAAACAACTGGTACGTAAACTATATCCGTACTAATAGCACACACGATTTACGTCACATAACAACTCTCGTGTGAAATGTTCATAATAAGCAACACGGAAATTTCGGTTATGAAGCCAGAAGTCACAGCACATACATATATTTTCTTCAACTAACACTAACAGGCTGGAGCACCAATAATTAGACATTAAAACAATGTTATCTGTGCTGGCCGATTTCTTAGAAGGAACTTCTTACTCCATAGTGTTGAGAAGAGTTACCTTAATTTCATACTGTTATTTCTTACTTACTTCCAGCAGGAAACACACTATACGTCAGTTTAAAATACATAATGGCTTCTGCCCCTAGAGGTACTCCTTCCTCTGCAAAGTTCCGTTCCATCATAGTTACTATACAGCCAACCGCCTAGGTATACACAAATACCTGTCATTTCTCTTCCACTCCCTGGTGAAACTTAAACGTAGTGACTTAATGTGAGAGACCGATTTTATCACATTTTATACAATCAAGAAAACATTTCGTATCCGCAAATTGTCAGCCATATAGTTGTAACATACAAGTGACTTGCCTCGATTATACATACACGAGTCTTATGAAAACCCATGTGACAGACCGAAGATACACTACACTCTGCCACATACAATTCAACAACTACAATTACCTGCTACCTTGAGAAGCCAATGAAAATAGTTTACCACGCAATGTCACGTGACACGCGAAGCCAGAAAGGTATGTACAGGCAGGAATGCGGCCGATAAGGCCGCGGCTAAGTTCGTACTTCAAAAATATATATATTGAACCAAACCCTAAATACCTCTCCCCTCTAAACATCATAAATAAGAATCTTACAGGCCAAACAGTGCTACACTAACTGAACCCTACACACAAACGTAGCTCTATTTCAAAAGGGTTTTGTATGAAAAATAATTGTGTGTGTGTGTGTGTGTGTGTATGACTGCTAAGTGGAACTGTATTGTGAACACGAACTAATAGTGCGATCATACATAAGTGAAGCTGGTGAAAATATACGAGTTAATACTACCCCATGAATTGGATATGGCACGAAGAGGGTATGTTAATTAAAACTGCTGACAATGAACTAAATGTAGCATACTGTGAGTAATGCAACAACAACGTAACAGGGGTTATACCTAGGATTCAGAAACAGTGCAAACAAAATAACAATTCCAGAGAGGGAGGAGGAGGTCTACACTGAACCTGACCCTACCTGGTCCAAAACATGGACCAATCCCGATGATTATGATGATATACACTGAGTAGTCACAAGTAAATAGACACCACCTTTTCAGAAAAAATGAAATTTTTCAGTCATATTCACATGAATTGATATGATTTAATAAATATCTAGTAGATCTTCCTTTCGCCTCGTGGAGTTCGTTGATTCTTTGGGGCATCGTGAGAATCATCTCG
>NW_013666891.1:83216-86864 GCF_000517525.1 Limulus polyphemus | reverse complement strand
CGAGATGATTCTCACGATGCCCCAAAGAATCAACGAACTCCACGAGGCGAAAGGAAGATCTACTAGATATTTATTAAATCATATCAATTCATGTGAATATGACTGAAAAATTTCATTTTTTCTGAAAAGGTGGTGTCTATTTACTTGTGACCACGCTGTGTGTGTGTGTGTAGAAACATACATATATACAAACACGTATATATATGTAAGATGGAGAAACTTGTAAATGGCTGAATTTTCTACAGACAACAACATTTTACAATACAACAACTTTTTATGCGTATCATTACTCAAAACAATATTTTTTACATATGTGGCACTGTTTTAAACTGTTTGCCATACTATTGCTTACTGTTAATTTCAGATTAGGAAATTCGGAAAGCTAAAAATTACAAAGACACCCTCCTCTTCACAATTGTTTCATCCTTCGTTAATATACATACAAGTCTATTCATACCGGTAATCTAGCCGAAACGTTATTTCCTTTTCTGTTTATAGATAGCTTTCTTCTTATTTTAATATTTTCTCACAAAAATAACGAAAATAATACTGCTTTACACCCCTAGCTATCATAGAATTATGGAATATAATTAATGCATTAGTTATAATTTTAAGTGTGACAAAAACTTCTCCAAACTCTGCTATGATCGATTATCACGCTATGCAAAACTGTTACTTTTCGCAAAAGGATACATAAAGAACATATTATAACTTTACAATAGTATATGTGCTCCAAACAACTTGCTGACAATGTTTATAATATAATCATGCAAGATTTGTTTTTTAATATTTTGTCTGTACCCGTGAAAAAGTGTCTAGTTTGCACCGACGAAGCCATAAGGGCGAAACGTTGGCGCAAATAAAACCAATTATGTTTTCTGGAGTAATAGGTCGTGTTATATTTATCTATTTGACAATGAATACAACTCTACAATTTGAAATACCAACTTTAAACTTTCATAATTAAATATTTATTGGTTTTGCAACAAAAAAGGTATGTGTGTGTATTTTTTTAGGTGGATTATTTCCAAAAGATCACGAAAAATTACTTAATGTCAGGATATTCCGAATGGAATACAGTATTCGAGAGATGATTGTATCAAAAATGGGAAACACTAGATTTAAACAATATGGTTATGATAATATAACGAAGCTTATGAAACAAGTAACAAACTATTGAATAATACAATTGAAATAAAAAATATGATTACTAAGAGTGATTGTGTGTTGATTTGATGCTACATAAGTGTAAGAGGAATACATTTACAACAGTGGTAGTAGAAGTGTCAGTTAAAGTAAGGTTAGACACATATCTTTGGAATCTGTAAACTATTCAAAGCGTCGATAATAAAAATATTTAACTTAGGCAGTCTCTGAAAAACTATATGTGAACATAAGTTGTGTATTTTTAGCTTAGTATGCTGTAGTTTGTCACTAACCAACAGGTTTGAAGAATAGAGATTGCTCAAAATGTCGCCATGTAAAATACAACAATTTTTAAGGCGGATTACCTCTACAAGTCTATTTTCTCTGTTTTATCACGTTCATTTTTTTAATTACACACACAAACACATCTACATAATTATAACATATAGAATTACGCCCATCGCACGTACACGTAAATCAGATATAAAATTACATCTAAATTATGCGAAATAAGTTTGTACTTTAAATTTCTTTTTTACTAGAAACAAAACATCTATTACCTGAACTTCCTAAAATTTCATTTTCTTAACAAAAACATTCGGTTATTTGAACTTAACATGGTAGTTATATTGTTTGTAATATCTGAAGAAGGAGTGTAGGTTTCATTTACTTTTATGTTCACCTCTAACTTCCAAAAAAACTTTTATGCATACACGTTCCCAACTGTGTGGATAGTTTTAACAATAAAATGTTGGTCAAGAAATTTTGCTGAATTTCTTTCTCTCTGGCTGCATGTGAACAATCTGACTGCCTGTGTCACTAAATATAAAAGGTCATGCGGTAGCGGCGTTGTTCCCTTTTTCTGTTATGTTGATTATTGCTTAGCTGGGCTAGAGGTAGTTGTAAAGGAAAAACATTTCGTAGGACAGTAGTGCGTTTAAATTAATCATCGATCAAGTAAAGCAGACAGCAGAAGGGAAAATTTCTCAATGTTTTACTGAAAAGTTTAATATACAGTAATAAATTATTTTGAGTTTCTAGGTGTATTACAGACTTACCAAATCACCATATGATTATTTCTCTATCACAGGTTTTCATTTCAGCCAAGTTTTTCTATACATTCTCTTATTAAACAATACTAAATAAATAATATGTGGTTTTGAAGGCAAATTAACTTCTTCCAGGAAAAAAAATTAAAATCTCACATTTATTAATATTTTGCTGCTAAACAAATTAAAATACGGAATATATATATATATATATAGTTACGACAGTGGGGGTCACGTGACGAGTATTCTAGAAGATTCGCTAGCAGGAGTCAAGTGACGCTGGTAGCACGTGTTGAGAGTCTTAGAAGCTTCTAGAACAGGCAGTATTATCGTATATAAGTACGCTAGACAATGAGAGAGACAGACGGAGGCAGAGACGTAGCGCAGACGAAACAGAAATGAAGCAGGCAGAGAGAAAGAAAGACAGCGATTACGGTCGGCGGGAACTGAGGATAGCAGAAACAGAGATCGGAACTATAGTTGGCAGGGACGGACAATTAAGTCTAAGCGCGATAGAAAGTGAGTGAATTGTTGTGAACTATAGTGTGTGTAACTGTGAAAATTAAGTGCATTACAAAGTTGTATTGAGGAAGAATAAACAAGTTTTGTAAAGAAAGGACTTGTATCTTAGAAGAATTAACAAACAAACATACAGACGTAAACAAATTGGTGTCAGAAGTGGGATAAAAAAATGGAAACGAGAAGCGGCAAATCAAACTACAGCTTAGCAGATTTGATGGCAGCAATACAAGAAAAGCAAAAGAAACAAGAAGAGAAACAAAAAGAGAAATTGCAGCAGTTCATGGAGGAAAAAGAAAGGGAACGAGAAGAGAAATTACAGCAGTGGTTGGAGGAAAAAGAAAGGAAATAAGAAGAACGAAAAGAGAAATTACAGCAGTGGTTGGAGGAAAAAGAAAAGAAACAAGAAGAGAGATTACAGCAGTTGTTGGAGGAAAAAGAAAAGAAACAAGAAGAACGAGAAGAGAAATTACAGCAGTGGTTGGAGGAAAAAGAAAAGAAACGAGAAGAGAGATTACAGCAGTTGTTGGAGGAAAAAGAAAAGAAACAAGAAGAGAGACAACAGCAGTGGCAAGAAAACCTGCAACAGTGGCAGCTCGAACAGCAAAATAAACAAGAGAGACTACAGCAGTGGTTGGAGAAGAAAGAAAATAAACAAGAAGATATATTACAGCAGTGGCAACTGGAACAAGAAAGGAAACAGGAAGAAAGTCTCCAACAGTTACAGGAAAGTCAGCAGCAGCTACAGGAAAGTCAACAACAGTGGCAAGAAGTACAAATGGAAAACATTAGTAAATTTAAAAGCGAATTAGATACCTTAAAGGATGATTTATTGTCTTTTACACAAGGAGGATACATTAACCATCGACTTAATCAGCCTCAGACAATTGCAAGCTCCTTCCAGACCCCGCAGCTAAACCCCAATGCAGACATC
>NW_013666891.1:69516-82216 GCF_000517525.1 Limulus polyphemus | reverse complement strand
GTTACAGGAAAGTCAGCAGCAGCTACAGGAAAGTCAACAACAGTGGCAAGAAGTACAAATGGAAAACATTAGTAAATTTAAAAGCGAATTAGATACCTTAAAGGATGATTTATTGTCTTTTACACAAGGAGGATACATTAACCATCGACTTAATCAGCCTCAGACAATTGCAAGCTCCTTCCAGACCCCGCAGCTAAACCCCAATGCAGACATCTTCAGTCCTTTTAGAAGTCACATCCCAGATATGAATGTCAGTAATAGGAGTGATTCAGTAGAAGGAAGCCACAGGAATACAATGGGAAAGCACCATGAGAAGCATATAGAGCACAATTTGAGCTCCTGGCAGAAATGAATGGATGTACAGAGGAGAAGAAAGCAGTTTACTTGGCAACGAGCATGAAGGGACAACCAGTGGAAATACTTGGACAACTGTCAGCAGACGACAGGCACAACTATAGAGCACTGGTAGCGGCTCTAGAACTCAGGTACAGAACCCAAAACCAGTCAGAAGTCTACAGGGCTAGGTTTAGGACGAGAGTTCGTGCTAAAGAGGAGAGCCTGCAAGAGCTGGCACAGGACTTGGAGAACATGGCACACAAGGCCTACCCAACTGCACCACCCGATCTCCTCAAGTTGTTGCTGAGAGATCAGTTTGTAGATGCCTTGGACAGTCCACAACTTAAGATACAAGTGAAGCAAGCACACCCCTCTACCATGCAGGATGCAATGGCCAGAGCTCTCGAATTTGAATCCTACATTAAGTCCAGCACAGAGGTACCGAGGTTGGTACAGTCATGACGAACATACAGAGACGTAACAATATGTATTAAACCTGGCAACAACAACAAAAAATTCTCTGCTACTAGAAAAATTGCAACTGTTTGAGTAATTTGACGGTGATGATTGTAAAAATCATTTTTAAAACTACTGATCAACTCAAGTTTTCGTGTTATGATAAATTTATTCAAAATATTCTTATATATCTTAAAAATAACTTTTTCTTTAATAACTTTATTCATTGAAATTTGCATTTAAGAATGTTCAAAAACAATACATAATAGCAGTACCAGTTTTAAAAAGCCATGAGTATAACAAGATTATATACTGAAAATACATTCAGACTCTGTTAAAAACTTTCATCATGGTATTTTTTGTTACAAAATATCTGCCTGACTTGTTGCACCTTTTGTGTATGTTCTCAGTTTCACGCTGTAAGAACCAACAGTAATTTCCCATCATCGTAGCATTACATCGTCTTTGATATCGCTGTTACATTGTAGAAATATCTTGGTGGAAGTGCTCACCATGTTTATTAATCACTGCATCTGGATCATTTGGAATAAAGTCTAAATGGAAGTGTAAGAAGTGCATCTTTAGTGATACCTTAGACCCTATTTTCCTGTAGTTCTTGAGCATAACATCAATCATCACAGCATAGTTTTCATCTCTGTGATTTTGTAAGAAATTTTTGACAACCTGTTTGAATTGTTTCCAGATAGCAAGTTCTTTCTGACCGAGTACTGTTTCAAAATCACCATTCATTAGCACTTCCTGAATATGTTGCCCAATAAAAATACCTCCTTTCATTTTTGCTTCACTGCTTTTTGGAAACTTGTTGGATAGATATCTGAAATTATTACCATCTTCATTCATTTCTTTACAAAATTCTTCACGAATCCTAGTTTAATATGAAGTGGGGGTAGAAATACATTTTGAGGATTCACTAAAGGTTGATACTCGAAATTCTATTAGTGAATCAAGACTGTAATGACAACTTCGGTAAATTGAAACTCTTGTTCCTGGAGCTAATAAGTTCTATTGTTGTCAATGAGAGCTAAAAAGTCCCTCATGCTGTTTTGCTAGAGACAAGTCATAAATCAAATCTCTTAGCTCTTCTTTTATGATCAGATGAACGTTGAGGTGCTGCAGGAATAAAATTACTAGATGAAGATGATTCATTGTCTTCCTTGCAGGATAATACTTCTGTTTCCCAAACCTCTGGAATAAAATTACTAGATGAAGATGATTCATTGTCTTCTTTGCAGGATAACACTTCTGTTTCCCAAACCTCTGGTGAATGTGGCACTGGAAGACTATCCCCATAAGGTATTAGTTTCATTTCAGATACAGTATCTGGATATTTAATGTATCATTTAGTTTTGCCTGAATATCCAGAAATACTAGTCATGCACAAATAGACTGATGATCTTTGGGCTCACGCCATATCATGGGAATTGCAAATGACGTACTTGCTCTCTTCTTATTCAGCCATATGTGCAAACTGTAAAACATACATGTGGAGCCCAATGTTTTTCTTGGTCCCCAATTTTACACCCTAAATAGTGGTAGTAAGCTACCTTTCCCTTGTGCATGATGTTTTTCCTTCATGAAACTGCAGTATATTTTCCATAAATGTAACAAACTGTTTGTGTGATTTTTGCAATTTCAGACTTTACTTGAACTGGAGGAGGCCACATTTAAAATGATTTTCTAAAAGAATATAAAATAATTTATGTTTACAGAGTTAGAGTTTAAATGATTTTAACATCCCTCATGAGTCAGGCTAATGTTCTTTAGATCCAGCTTGGGGACAGCTTGAAAAGTGTCAATGTGGAAGCGTCCAAAAAGGCATTTTAGGGTTCAACTAGTCAAGAGAAATAAATCTATGTATTTGTTTTTGAGTTTTAAAAACAAATGACAAAACTAAGTGATTGAATGCACTACAAGAACAGTACCAGACAGTATGAAATCTGGTACTAAACAAAGATAAGTGACTTGATCAATAGTTTAATCTTCATTGATGCTTTTCACTATCACATTGCTTTTTATGCTTACTCTTCAATTTAGAGATGAACGACTTAACCTTAGCATCAGTTCAATAAATGGCAATTTCATTGTCACCCATGTGAATGATGTTGAATTTTGCCAAAGCAGCTATAGGTGTAATTGTGAAGTCTGATTTGACAACTATGTTTATCAAAGTGTTCCTAAAGGAATTCAAAATGCCCCTGCAAACAGTCTGAAATGACCCATGCTTCTTGTACCGTAATGAGGCAGTAACACGTTGATGAATTTCAGTATTTGATGGAAGGTACAATCTATTGGCATATTTCTGTGCCAGGTAGGTTATTAGATGAGCTGGAATCTAAACCAAAATAATCACGAATACCAATTGCATCAGTGGCTTCAATTGAAGCTTTCCATTTATGGCTTCTATGCCATTTCCAAGAAACACAAGCAGCACTTACATCAAGGTCATCCTGAACTTCATCAGCAGCACTCGAAACTGGAGATTCAATCGGAACATCATCCTGATATTCATTAGCATCACTACAATCCTGAAATTCAATCTCATCAAAATCATTATTTTTCTTACTCCTCTTGTTTATAATGAAATTGTTTGCTTACCCCCATATTTACAATATAACTTTGTATTTGGTGACAAATCATCAAAAGAATATCCACAGTGACCGCATTTTATGGAAGTAGCACACTTAGGGCACTTGCATTTACAAGTTACCTTTCCCATAATTAGCACTTTATATCTAGATTTTAGTGCCTTTATGTGAATAACAAGGGTCTGTAACTGGTCTAAATAGTGTCTCAAATACATTTTTTTTTACCAATCGAGATGTTCACAAAGTTTCAAAAACAATACAACAAATGCTGCAATGGGGCTTTTTTTTTTTGTCATCACGTTCCCCCTGGCTCTTGTTGTGCATGTTAAGAACAAATTTTGCAGAATTTTATTATATTACATGTATGATGCAAGGAAGAAGAAGATTGGACTTTGTTTTGACTGGGTGCAGAACAAGGCAAAATGACCAACTGTGTCAGTGAGAGGCATCTGACTCCTCCCCTTTTACATTCAGTCAAGGAACTTCTCGAATGTTCTAGTAAACTGAGTATGTGAGGGTTTCGTGATTTCTGGGCACAGCAGGTGAGTATTGGAATGAAGCAAAAGTGATGCAATTCCCTACAATTATATCAATAATAGCATATATGAACAATGTATTTGGAATTTTACATCAATATAATACAGTCAGTGTTTGAAGTTATCAAAAATGCATACCTTTTACCCATTCAACTGCCCAAGTAAACTTAATTTCACAGCATAAATCTACTGTACTGAGTTGATTGCATGGTATTTCACATACTGCTGATAAAATATTGAGTTATTATAATAACTCAAAATCTAGAGGATATGGACAAATTTTGACATCATCTTTGAAATCAGCACCATCAAATTACCCTGAACCACCTAAATTTTCTCCAGTAGCAAACTGTTTGTTGTCCAGTATTATTTCAGTACACACATTCCGTGAATCAAATAAAACTATATTTTGGTCAGTCTTCCAGAAACAGAGGAAACTGACACAAAGTAAAAAGGTTAAAATTTTTTCAATTATTGTATCCAATATTTTGAGATTAAATAAAATTCTCTCAAAATATGGGCATTTAAAAAAAAAGAAGTAAAATAATACAAAAATTCACTTTTTCAAATTTGTTAGTCCAAGTTGCCTTTGAATTTGTGTAATGTTCATGGTGCTTATTTGGACAATATTTATCTTCTTTGTGTTCCTCATGAATTTCCAAACAAAAAGTTTTTTGTTTTGATGAAGTTCCTTCAGAGAAAGGTTTTCTCATTTTATATACATGATTTCAACAAGTGTTGTCTCCTCAAACGAACCTTATTTTGGATAAAACCATCTGATAATGCACTCAAGTAAGGATACAATGGGTAACGTTAAAGAATAAATCATCTTTTGGTTCATCTAGGCTGTTCTATCCACTAAATTAAACTATACACTAGAAAAACTCAAAGCCAGCCCTTATCACTAAAATACTTATCAAGCTTTATCTTAAACTCTCTTAAATTAACTGCATGAACCACATCTGAAGGTAACCCATTCCAAAGGTCAACCACCCTCTTAGAAATCTAAAGCTGTCTCAGCTGAAGATAGCCCTACCCAAAATAGTGAATTACCAAAATCTTTTATAATCATTGGTTCCTTCATTACTAATAACCAACCTATTTTACAATTTCAAATTTGAGAGAGAAAAAAAAAGAGAATCAAACCAAAGTTACCACATTGACATATTCTTTGTCTGAACACTGAAAGTCACAGATGCTGCAATCACATGATCTGTGATGTCAAGGAAAATCATCTAATTTTTTTCTTTGCATGACATAAGCCTAGAGCTCCCACGTACTTTACAATCAGCTGATTCAAATGGGTTTTGCATGTAAATCATCATGTCAAAACCCTCCACCAATAAGAGAGTGACATTCTCTTCTGATATGTGACTCTCTCTATTCAATTCTACTGAACTATCACTTCAAGTTTTGGCAGAAAATGGAAGTACTGGAATTCAGTGGGAAGGAAGGGTAAGTACCTATTGGAAATATATTTTCAGTATAGAAAAATTATAACCTCCGATACAATACATTACCTCCGTTCACATAAATAGCTAGAATCCCCCACTGAATAGGCAGAGGGACTGGTGAGAGAGGAAAACAAATCAGCATTTCTCGAAAGCATCCAAAGAACACCCTAAAAGAATAGATCCTCACAGAAGAGGATCATACATGGGAGACCACACCACATCTATACTGGATATACTCTTCACTCAGTATGGAATGAGGTGTTGCAGACATGGGTGGAAAAAAAGAAGGAGCACGTCCTTATAGGAGAGCACAATGGTGGGATGGGGATCTGAACCACCATATAACAAATCTGAATCCCACAGAGTACTGAAATGTGGGTGAAAGTAAAAGGATGTGCCCCTAGGTGTAGAGAGGCTATGACATGATGGACCATACACGACAAGTCAACTATATCCAAAACCCAGGTAGCCAGGAACCAACATCCACTTGGGGATAGGATGAGTGGATGAGAAGGAGGAATTACCATCCCAAGCCAAAGTTTTGGGAAGGAAAAATCAATCCAGATAAAAGATAATATATATATATGGAATGATATAGAGTATAAGAAAAGTCAATGGCAAATAAATCTGGCCAAAAGTGTCCACAGGCAAATAGGAGAAGGAAATAAGTCTTAAGGGATAAGTGAAAAATCCAGCATGAGGACAGAGGTTCAAATGGAGGAAAAGTGAAGCAGTGAAGAATCATGTTAACATACCAATCCAGGAGGACTGCATGCTGAAGTGGATGACTAATCCAGAAGGAATGCAACAAGAGGGATGGGGAGTAGATGTAAAACTTTTATGGAAAAACAAAAAAGTAGGATAAGGCAGCCTGATGATAACCCTCGATGAAGGAGACAGAAGACCCCTGATCAAACAGCCAAGTGAGGAAATCCAAAGCTGTATTAAGCTTAGCTAATTCCACAGTCATAGGAAGACAAAACAAAATCAGATATAGGAAAAAGGCTGTCAAAATCCTCGTCGACTCGAACAGGTTCTGCATATTCAGGAGAAATAGGGACAAGTTCAGGAGAAATGGTTTGACTCATACAGTGATGAATTTCACTGCGGATTATAGTCAATAAGTATAAGACCAGTCAGCCCCACCTGTAACCTGTGTGAATTTGCTGGTAGAAGGTATTATCTCTTAAATGATAACCTTAACTTTGGAATTGATCGTGTAAAAGTGAAAATCAAACAATTGTTTGATGAAGAGAGAGAAAAAATCAAAAACTTCGAAATTATGATATCTGAAAAGTCATGAACTGTTGAAAAACAAAGAAATAATCCACTTCAGAATATTAACAAAAAAAAAGAAATTGTGAAGTTGAACAAATTTGAATAGCACTACAAAAACGTCTTGACACAAGTACTACCAAATGAGAAGTGATAGTTCAGTAGAATTGGATAGAGCGAGTCACGTGTGTCAGAAGAGTGTATCATACTCTTATTGGTGGAGACGTATTCAAATCAGTTGATTGTAAGGTATGTGGGAGCTTAAGGCTTGTGGCATGCGAAAAAAAGTTTTGCTTACATAGGGCAGTACTGAACAAGAATAGCTATTTATGTGAAAAGAGGTAATGTACCATATTGGAACTATGCCTTTTTATTGGTTATAAATGATATAATATAAAAATCAGTTACATATTGGCAATTAACGAAAGAGAGGATGTGACAAGTGGGCTAACTTTTTAGTTCATGTCTCCGTATACAAACTGAAGGCTATAAAAATTGGACTTTGCCTAGTAATGTGTATAATCTAGGAATGAGTAATCTATGTTAAACTCCATACTTTAGAGAGGGTTGGTAAATAAATTAGAGAATGGGCAAGACATAGAAAACAAATATCTTGATTCTTTTACAAGAGGAGATGGAGAATATTTAAATATTTCCTTATAAAATTAAGATATCAAAACTTGTATAATATTTAAATTTGAATTACTAACAATGTTTTGATGCTGAATGTACATTGATAATAAAGTAGATTAATTAAATTTTGAATGTAACTCTGTGAAAAGTGATATGTGCACTTTAATCTATCCTGAGCTAGAGGGTTAATCAGGAATAAGTGAGGCTCTTCAGAAATAAATCAATCTGGAACAGATCTAGAACCCACAGCCAGTTAACCTCTAGCAGAAGGACTATCTATTATCAAGTGCACTCACTCACTTTAATTATATTTTGAACTGAAATATTGTTTTACACTTTGTCACACACACACACACACACACACAGTGTCTCAAGTTGAAAACTCATGGCAGAGTTTGAAAATTTCAATTCAAATCTTGGGCACCTTTCCTGGTTGTTCCTCCTGTTATTTCTGACTATTACCTAACAAATAATTTGGAACATTCAAGAATACCACACAAATTTTCATTTACCTAAGAGAGAAGTGGTGTTATTTAAAGTCTGTTACATTTATTTAAGACATAATATGAGCTTCCTGCAGGAATTCTATGGGTTTTTATTTACTTGATACAGAGCTTGTATCATCACAGATATGACCTCCCATAGCTTAGCAGTACATCTGAGGGATTATAAAGCTAAACATCGCATTTCAATACCTGTTATACACACAACACAGATAGCCTATTGAGTAGCTTTGTGCTTAACTACAAACAAATCCAAAATATATTAGTATATTTTCATTAAAGGTAAGAAATATCTAGGGTTTCTTGAAGGAGATTTTATATGTAGTTATTTATGGTACTTAAGACAGAACTTGTGTTAAGTAAAATTATACAACTGAGGTATCATATTTCTCTTCTGTGTTGAATTGTAAAAGCAGTACGTTATAGATTAAAAATCTGTAAAGGACAAACATCTTTAGTTATGGCAGTTTTTACATCTCTCATTGAGTAGAAAAATATGTGGAACACATCTTCATCTGGTGTGTTAGAGGCTCTAAATTTACAAAAACTTAAAAAAAGTTTGTGAATATTTAGAGAAACAGGGCCTGATTCATTTATTAGTTTTCTGTTTGTTTACAAAGACTGAGAGTCAGGACATCCTTGATGAACCAATAGGCTCCTTAATGTCACATAATTTATAATTATCTGAAATAGGTGTATAGGCTTTTCAAGTACTTATAATAATACTGTAATATCTGAAGTAGATTTGACAATTTTCATTTATTTAAAAATCTTGATTAACCTTCTCACTGCAGACAAGTCAAGGGGCACATATGTCACAATGTTTTAGAGATTTATTACCAAAATTTAATTAAACAACTTTATTATCAATGTATGTTAATAAATTTGGCATCAAAATGTAGATTCTAATTCAAATTTTAATAATATATTTCTTTGATTTCTTAATTTGAAAGAATTAAAAAAGTTAAATATCCTTTTTTTTTGTGTCATATTACATGCTCTCTTGTCTTATTGGTCAGTTTATATTGTATAACACCCATCATACAAATCTATAATATTTAAATAATTAGAAATTCAAATTTTTGACACTGACAAGCTAGAATATAAAATAAACTCCCACCTTTTTGATTTGCTGAAATATCAATATATTTAGCATACCTACAAGGGTAGCCCCTCCTATTATTCCACTCTTTTGAAACCTCTTGTCTACTCATGCCTACTTCTTTTAAGTAAATGTTGTTAACTGACAGAAAAAGCACGTTCCAAGCTATATAAGGTTGACAGTCATTGTAACTGGCTTTAAGGAGAAAGCCAGAGTTTTACTGGAAAAAAAAAATGTTGAAGTCTGTTGACTGAGTTATTTTATCTGAATTATGTTTATAAATTTTTTGTTTGCTCAAAATACAGCTTATGTTACCTAAAAGAAGTTTTTAAGGTTTTAATTTACTTAGTAAAGAACTTGATTTCCATGAAACAGATTTGTTGGTTTTTATTCATTTAAAAAGCAGCTTGTGCTATTTGAAGAGAGTTTGTAAGGTTGCACTTATTTACGGTATAACTTTCGTCATCTGTAGGAAATTTGTAAGTTTTAATTTACTTAAGACAGAACTTGGATGATCTGACAAGGGTTTCCATTTATTTTTGAGCTTATGTTTTTGAAAAAAGATATTCTAGGTTTACATTTGCTTAGTAGGTTTTCATTTATTTATAGTAAGAGATTTTTTAAAAGTTTACATTAATTTTGATAGATTCTGGGACATGTGAAGAAAGTTTTCATTTAATGCAGGGTAAAGCTTGTTAGTTCTTTTTCATTTACTGCAGGGTAAAGCTTGTTAGTTCTTTTTCATTTACTAAAGAAAAATTTTATTTTGATTGAAGAAGATTTACAAATTGCTATTTACTTAAAATAGATGTTTTGTTACAAACTATGCCTATACACTTTCATTCACTTAAAACGTAACCTGTGCTATCTGAAGGTTTCTAAGTTCTTATTTACTTATGACAGAACCCATGTTGTCTGAAGTAGTTTTCTAATTCTTCATGAATTTTATATGTACATTATCTGAACAACGTTTGTTTCTTTTCACTATCCAAGAAGTAGGTTTTAATTTACTTTACAGAGAAGTTGGGTTATTTGAAGGGCGGTTGTAATTTATAATTTATGAAAGAACTTTTATTCTCCAAAGGGAATTATGTTTTCATTTAATAATGATAGAACTTGTACTACTTGAAGATTTCTATGTTTCAATACACTTAAAAGATGGGCCTTTGGTTATCTGAAATAGATTTGGTTTACTTAAGACAGCAGTTTCCAACCATGTCTATTTTGAACAACCCTGCTTACTTATATAAAACACTTTTCTTTGCATTCCATTTCTCCACTTGAGCAACATTTTTCTTTCAATTTCTAACAGAAGCCACCACAGATGGTTATTTGTCTGTAAAAAAAAATCCCTAAAAATATAAAGTTGTTTCAATGAAAAGGTAGAGCTTGCTTTCTGTGCTTATGCTATGAAAAGGCCTTTCACTATTTTTCACTAGTTTGTGTTACTCACCCTTTTTCTTTCCAGGAAGAAAAGCATGAGAACATACATAGGCCAATAATCTATCCATTTTCTAACTCTTGATATCAGCCACCTTAAAATTTAAGTTATCCAGGAAACTGATTATTTCAAGGCTGTTCTAATGTATCCTACATTCTTCTTTCATCAATACTTCACACCTACTCTTTATTTTGCAACTATGATTTCTGTCATAAATGTGCATATGAAACTAAGACGTACAGTGCACATGAAACTTTTTCTTTGCAATTGTCATTACAAAACAACAAGATCACCACCACAATGTAGGACATACATCTAATCACTATTACATTGTATGATATGCATCTTTCAAGCTACAGCATCACTATTTTATCTGATACATATTTCCATTTATGTTAACCCTACAACATAATTAAAAAATACTTTCCACATGTTTAATTACTACCACATTGTACGATAAGCATGAGAAAATATATAGGCCAATTATCTATCTATTTTATAACCCTCGTTACCAGCCACCTTAACATTTTAGTTGCCTGGGAAATTGGTTATTTTAAGATTGTTCAATGTTATCCTGCATTTTTCTTTCAGTAATACTTAAACCCCACAAGCTGAAAAACATTGGACTTAAAACAGGTTATCTAAAAATGTTTTTTTTTTTCATTAACATTAACTACAAAAGAGGCAATTTAATTAACCTACAAGCAACTATTACATCAATTTTTGACTATTCTAAATATCTGAGTAATTGAAATGTTGTAATTATTAGCTGCAGCATAGTGGCTCATAGAATGGCTCTGACTTTGTTTTTAAAGTACAAACTTTTAGCTCATACCTTCGTCATCTCTTCACTGATTTCAGATCTAATTACAGTTTTGAACTTGGGAAGTCAAACCCTTTCAATTGAGGTATTTGACCATACCCAAGATCTCACAGATTAATCTACTCTAATTCTGCCTAAAATAAAATCAATTGCTGAGGCTATTGAGGATTCCCTCTTGTTTTTGTTTGTTGTTAAGTGCAAAGCAACATAATGGATGGATGCTTCATGATTTGAGGGTCTCAAGTTTGATTCCCATCAAGTTCAGATGTCCTGTCTTTGTTAATTGCAAAACTACTATGGCTATCTGCCACTGTCACTAATTTTAAACTGCTGACTAGCAGGTAGCACAAACTGCCGACTTTCTGACAACTTAAGCATAAAATAAGGTGCAAATTTAGTCTTTTAATATGCTGTATTATTCCCCTATAAATTGAGAGAAGTTTGTTTGTCCTCTAACTCCTCCTCCTCGGCTTTTGCATTTGGATCTGTAAAATATGGTTTAATCAACTAGGAATGAATCAGCATGTGTCAAGAAGTTATTTTTCTTTCAAAATGCATAGATTTCATATCTCCATTGATGGCTAAATACAGATCAGTCAGTGGGGGTGGCCAATAAGGGTACTGATGGGATTTCTCCAGTTTCCTGTTTCATTACATAGGGTATACAAAGAGACTTATGTACTTTCAACCATTACTGGCATCCTTGGGACAAAAACAGATACACTGTTTATAATTTTAACTTAAAGTATTAGTTCTACAACTGCACTTCATTTTCAACTCACATCAGTCATCTGAGGGATGTTTCGCACATTAATTATATATAATTTCAAAATCGACACTTATATTAAGTTTGATGTTTTTAAGTCACATGCTAATTATTGCTTTTCAATAAAAAGAACATCTAAAATAGAAAATAAAATGTTATTTAAATAATCAAGCCAAGTGAACATGAATAATTGTATTCTAATATAATTATATGCTTTCAATATCTTTACTGCTCGATGAAGGGCACCTGCCCGAAACATCACACAAAATAAAACCAAGTAGTTTTCATTTAGATGTGTCAAGTTATTCTTTATTATCTTTTATCCAAATTTTTCTTCTCACATCTTGTGGAACATCATTCATTCATTGATGAATGTCTACATGTATATTATAATAGTTACTAAGTGAATAACAAAAAAAAATTAACGAATTTCTAATTAATTAAAGGATTTCAGGTTAAACATACATATTCAACTATCTGAAAATGACTTTTTTGATATGTACTTTTTGCACAACCTTTAAAAGTTTACGATTAAGAGGAGTCCTCTAAGCACTCCCCTTCATTTCATGCATGCCCTAAGTAATGTAACACCGATTGTGTTTGTAGTATGTAATAAGAAAGCCATATACTTCTCCCCAGGTGGTTAGAATGGTTGTGAAGTCATTACCCAGTGACACTAAACATGTTCGCTCAATAATGTTATGTTCAATAGTGTATATCAACACCTCATTAATTTAAAATCATAAATAATATTCAATGTTAAACTGGT
>NW_013666891.1:65689-69332 GCF_000517525.1 Limulus polyphemus | reverse complement strand
CAACGTCATCCTGAGGAGTCAAAAATGACATTGTAACGTCGAAACATGTATAGTCGTCAACTTTTTGAAGACCATAGATAGGCCTAAATAAAATGTTTTTTAATTGTGTACCACTTTAACGTTGAATATCATTTAAGATATTAACTTTATACAGAGATGCCAAAATACTATAACCTCACTAATAGTTGGTAAAAGATTAGTCCAACAGTTGACAGTGAGTTCTGTTATCCCATTGCCTTCCCTCTGGTCAGCAGTTCAAAATCAGAGCTTTAGATGCTTTTCCATAACTCAAAAACAAATACAACACCTCCAAGGCTGAAAGGCATAGCATGTTTGGTGGCACTGATGGTCAAACCTGAGAACTCTTGAATCACAGGACTATTGTCCCAATTGCTAGGCCATGCTAGCTCAAACTGAACAAACTTGAATTAATTGAAACATAATAATGACAAACCATAATAGCAATATTTTAGTTATTTGTACAGTGGGGAAGACCAAAACTGCAAAGTATCAAAACATTCCTATTTAGCAGTATCCAGGGAGAAGCGAGAAGGCCTGGGTAGTTTGAGGATTGTGTAATGGAAACATCGTATAAGGAAGTAAGAAAAGGTAAAAATGAAGCTGGTTGGAACTGTGATATATCCACTGGAGAATGCTCGATAGGTCTCAGATATCTCAATTTGTTATTCAAGAATGTGCACATGGATGTGGGGAAAAGTACCTCGAAAATATTATCCATCACCAGTGAAACTATGTATGTGTTCCCTTTCTCAATAAAGAAGAACGCGTGTTTCTTTTCTGATATTCTAAGACAGTGTATGTTCCGTTTATACAAACAAGACCATGCATGTTTCATTAATAAAAGCAAAACCTTTTATGTTAAATATTACATCTCAATGAGCACCAGCAAAGAGGGTGGACTAGTTTCTAGGATAATGGTAGACGTAAAAGGAAAATGTACAAGAGTTCCAACAAGATACATCCACCTAAATACAGTCTCATATTACATGAGAGACCAATGAAATTTTATTTTAGTGTAATTGAGTCTGTTTTTTAGGGATTCCACCTGGCTTGGAGTATCACTATAGAAAGCAAGTGGAATCCTGAATCTGAAGACGCAGTGATGTGATGTAAATAAAAGTTTAAAAATGTATTCAAATTTGCCCAGATACCAGCCTGTAGAATATCCTCTAATGGTACTACAACTGGGTTTACAGAGTAATCACCAAGTGTTGAATTTGGCAAGATGAAACCTGAAATTTACTCTTAAAGTGATCAGGCGTATCATAGTAAATGAGAAGGGTCAACTGCAACAGCCAATCTGATAAGTTTTTAGAGCTAGATCTGAGAACCATAATTTTTCATAAGGTCTAATTAATCATTTACAAGATCACTAAATTATTTGGTACATGCAAGATAAGAACAAATAGCCCTGGGTCAGCTGGATAGATAACAACATGTGAGAAAGAGTGGTTACCTCGTTTGCCACCCATTTCTTTGGTACAAAGATTATCTGGACATGAGTATAGAACCTTTCGAGAAAATAAGGTACGTGATGAATTTAAAAATATCAGAACATCTTCTACCTAATGAAAGTAAATGTATGTTATAGGAAATATCATAAGGTGAACAAGTCACTAAAGGTTCAAAAGGTGGAGAAGCTAAGAAGTAAGACTAAGCCTAAATTCCACTTTGAACAATGTTCAGGAACTAAACAGCATTGTAGACAGAAAGCTTGGAACAAACTTATCAAAATTGAGGACAAAAGAGACTTGTGACTTTAATGGCACTAAAAAGTTGACAAGTCATGATAAAGAAAAAAAACATGAAAAGGAAGTAATTTGTTGAGGAGTTGGAAATAGAAGATACATAAAATCAAATGCTCCAATTCTAGAAACAGCCCAACAAGATTGTTAGATAGCAAAGAGATAAATGTCAGCAAGAACAGACTAATATTTGAGCTACCCAGGAAAATAATGTGGCTTCTCTGACGAAGGACCAAACAAGTAGCTATGAAGGCACGGATGACAAAGTGAAAAATGCTTTTTTTGAGGCTGATGTGTAAGATTTTCCATGGTGGAAATGGGATCAGTTCCCAGTGAGAAATATAAAATAAGAGAGAAAACCACAGTTGGACCAACCAGAAAGAAGCATTAAGGAGAACTCGATGCTTTGTGAAAATGACTTTGACTACTACCAGTGGAAGAAAGCAGATAAGGAGAATAGGCAATACCAAACTTAACAAAAGCATTGACTGCCAATAATTCTGAATTGGGGACCAGTAGAGTGGAAGAAGATAGTTGTCTACCATTGCAAAGGCATCAATCAATTGATAATCCTTCCATTCACATAACTATTGAAAAACCAAAAAGTGGAGAGTCCACTCTCTGTAAAGAAGTTTATAATCATGGAAAGCACAATCCATCAAAAGGCTCACCACACCTGGAACATGATAATTTAAAAGGTAAACATGATGAGATAATAGATTCGTAGTCAAATGCCTCTGAGAAGCAAAATCCCACTTGAGGTAGCACAAGTGAGAATGACCCAAGATGATAAATTAAGGAAGTAAAACAATCAATTCCAAAGTTGTAAATACATCATTGTTGGTATGTTTATAAGACAGATTTTTGCACACATAAAACTTTAAGATGTGAAGCACCATAGGAAATAGCTGAAGAATCCTTTGAAATGTGTTGACCCCAAACCCTAGATGGACCAAATAATATTGAGTTGGTACCAACTGAGAATCAGTGTCATAAATGATCCACCCAAAAGATAAACTGAGACTATTAACTCTTTCTAGATGGGTCACAGGTGAGAGACCAGGTCATCTCATTTGTTGACTCGCATTCAAATTTTTTTTAATCAACAATTTTTTGAATTTATGTCAATAAGTTTCGTATCAAACTGTAGATTATAATTCAAATTTTAGAACTATACATTACTCAATTTGTTAATTTAAAATTAAATATGAAAAAAACACAGATAAACATCAATTTTTGTGTGTTACGTGGTATGTTGTAGTACTGGTTCAAATTTGATGTTTGTGAAGTCAAAATACTAAGTCTATAGTTTTGTACGAATTATAAACTCAAATTACAGATATTAACAAACTTGAATATAAATTAAGAAGGTTTTATCTTTTCTATTTGCTAAGATATTGCTGATGTAATAAATCAAACACAGTGGCACCCCACCCACCTCTTTCCAATTTTGGAAACACTCCCTTATATACACTTACTTCTATATACGACATGAATAACCAATTGGAAACTCAGAATGTCCCCCTAGTGGTTTTCTCAGCATTTCTAAAGTTCTTTCCACCACTTCTTTCTTTTGAACCAATATTTCAATGAAGTAGGTTGTGTCTTTAGTCTGCTCGAAATTTCATATTTTTTTAGACCCAAATAAAGCTTAGTTACTAAGCTTGATAAATTATATTATAATTCTATGGTATTGATGTAGTAATTTATGATTTCTTAGTTATTCAACTATATACATATAAAACCTAAAAAAAAAATATTTCATATCCTTCACGTGCAAACTTTTTATGGTTTAGCAACCTGCATCATGCAGCAACTGAGTACAAAGGTTGTAACTAGAAGAGATAATTGTTTGCTTTACTTCTTTATTTACTGTT
>NW_013666891.1:46285-64757 GCF_000517525.1 Limulus polyphemus | reverse complement strand
TATATATATATATATATATATATATATATATATATATATAATGTATAATAATTGAAATGTGACTGTATTTTACAAAATACTTGCCAACTAAAATACAGCCAAAACAAGTTACTTTGTACAGACCAAAGGTCACCTGCATGTTATTTGATATGGTAACACGAGTGCATGTGAGTAATGTCGTTGTAATTTCTGTATTGTTAGCCAGGCATGGGTGAAAGGTCAATAAAGGTCAATGTATAATCTTATGAGATTTAAGCTATTTCGTCTAAACATTTATGTTTTTGTGTTATAATTTGTGTTTATTCTAGAATGAAAGATGCATAATTTATGTTTATTTCCTAATTATTTATGATGGTTGGGAGATCGGTCAAATTTATTGATCCCACAACCAGAGATTATTTACTGAAAATAACAGATAAAATATTAAGTTGTTTCTTAAGAAATGTTTGATAACCATTTGGAAATTATAAAAATTTTGCATGTGAAATTTCAAAATTTTCTGATACATAAAAGTGTTTTTAATCTTAAAATGAATATTACTTTGCATGATAGACAGGCAACATGCAAAAAGAAAAAAAAGACATGAGAAAAACATTGCTTTACAAACCTTAAGACTTAATAAAAAAAATTGATATTCTGCATATGGAAGCATTGTAATGTTTACTGATAATCTGCCAAAATTCATGAATATTTGCTCACTAATTTAAATGTTATAGCATGAAAACTATAACAACTACAAAATGGTTAAGAGGTCGGTCCCAGGGACCGAGCCTGGGCTGAAAGAGTTAAAAGCTGAATTGATAACAGAGCAAGAAGTCAATTGTTGGTATAAAAATGGAAGTCAATGTTAAGTGAATAAAGATGGCTGCTAATAAGGTCTTGAATACTTAATAGAAAACATAAGGAGCTGAATCCAGGCCAAACAGACGGGCAAAGGGCAGTGAGCTGATAAACTATCTCTTCATGGCAAAAACATAGAAAATAGCCAGATGGCAGATGAATCCATACAGAAAGATGAGTATTTGATCTGCATGTGTCATCCAATGTCTGCAAAGAAAATTTTGTAAAATTAAAATATTTTCCATTCTAAAATGGTGGATCTCCAAGAAATGGTTGATAAGACAGATTTATCTCATGTCTCCAATCTCCTGCTTTCCTTGGAACTACAAAAAAATGGAAGTAAAAACCTGGAGGTACTTCATGAATAATTTCAACAGTTCATTTTTGTACAAGATTCAAAACTTTTTGATCCAAAATTTGTATGCAAACTGAACCAGATGGAAGTAGCAAAGATACCAGGTGAGAAAAAAGAGGGAGACAAATTAAAATGAAAGACTAAACTGAAGAATCTGTTATACTCAAATATCCTAAAGCAAAGAGTCCCACAGGTGCACAAAGAGATCTATACAATCCCACATCAGTCTGGAAGGAGAGTACATCCTGAAATAAAAGACATTCATTGGGTGGTTTGAGTAGAACTACTATGCTTAGCAAATGAATTGTGATAAAAGGAAGGAGCAGAAGCAGAAGACATTAAAGACTAAGATGCAGAAAAAGAAGATAAGGTGGGGGGACATATCCCAAAGATGGTGAAGACTAGAAAAAAACACAAGAGGTTATAACTCGAATGAGCTCCTCCTGCTGTATCCCTCCTGATAATAAAACTAAATCAGGTGATATTTCTGTATAAACAGAATAATGTAAGAAGAAAGTCTTTTGAGGTCTGCTGAAACACTGGGGGAGGGAAGGGGAGGGACCTCCTAAAGTTAACATATTTCTTTCCAAAGATGAATTTCTGATAGGTACCTCTTCACACAGAATAGTTTGATCACTCATGCATCTATGAGATTTGTATGCCACTAGCCTTAAGCTAACTCAAACCTCAAAATCATGTGTTTAATGTGAACTCTGTTAGTGCATAATGACATCACATACAATAATATCCTTAATAGCAGGATAAAACAACCTCCTTACATAGTTACTCCCCCTAAGTATATCTGCTTGAAATAATTTCTTTTTTTAGACGAGGCAAGAAGAAAATGCACTGGAAGTGAGGAGGACAGATTGGAAGAGGTATATCTCAGAAATACATTTCAAAGTAAGGAAAATGTTAACTTCTGAGATGATACCTCATCTCTACACACAGAATAGCTAGAATCCAACACTGAAGTGGTGGATGGGCTAACACAAGCATTAAAACTAGATGAGCTCACTTTGAAAAATGCCTGAAAGGAAAGCCCATGGAACGTGACACCTGATGTCAAAGGCTCCATAGGACCAAACCTATGGAAGATTGCATCTCATCTCGACCAAAGTATACTTTTCACTTATAAGGAAGGCAAAAGAGCCCTAAGTGTTGCAGGGATGGGTAGAATTTTTTGCATGATGTACTAAGCACCTGCACACATGTAGTCAGCAGGCCAAGAAATGTAGTGTGGTTAATGTGTGATCAGACAGTACAGTGTGTCTAACCTCTACTCATCTGGACAGACAATGGTGACAAATCAATCCTATTGCAGGAGGAGGGCACAGTAGCTGTTTTAGGGGAGCCAACACTACACAGACAGTACTAGCACCACCCTATTTCTCCCCATATTGTGCTATACACAATAAGTAAGGTTGGTTTATTTATTTTTTGAACTTCACACAAAGCTACACAAGGGCTATCTGTGCTAACCATCCCTAATTTAGCAGTGAAAGACTTGAGGGAAAACAGCTAGTCATCACCACTCAACACCAACTCCTGAGCTACTCCTTTACCAACGAATAGTGGGATTGACTGTCACATTATAGGCACCCCCACGGCTGAAAGGGTGAGCATGTTTGGTGAGATGGGGATTCGATTCCATGACCCGTAGATTGAGAGTCGAGCACCTTAACCACCTGGCCAATCAGTAAGGAACTCTCCAAGTACTGCCACTCTCATTGGCTAGGAACTGGTAAGTGGTAAAAGTTTCCTACCTCCATTTGAAAAATAAGGTGAGAATTCCCACTGAAGAGACCCCGAGCTCTATCAGACAACTGTCAGAAAAGTCTGTTACTGGAAATTGTACAATAGGTAACCGTAAAACCCTATTTTTAAAAGCCAGCAAGCACAAGCCAGAGAAGTGAGCAGTCATTTCCTTAGTTCTGGCTTTTTTAATGATAGTTCATGGAATGGTATGGTCTGTATCAGATAATGAGTAAGTTTAATCTAACAAGGATAACTTCTAGTGGTTTTGTGGAACACCTCAACTTAACAGTAGGCACTGGATGAGGTAGGACTGATGGGTTGAGCACTTTTTTTTGTTATCCCTGGCCTGATATAGATTTTGGGAAATAAACATACCCTGGGAAACAACACAGCAATCTGGTGGAATTTTGTAAGACAGAAGTGGGTGATAAAAAAAGCAAGTGTATTTACCCTTCTCAAAGATGGTGTGTAGATTAAAGACAGGTGATTGGAGGAAGGCAAAATCCTGTAGGAGAAGATATAGCCAGATGATAAAGACAACTGTATGTGGATTCATTCACATATCAGCCTGAAGGATCTCATACAAGAGTTAGCAAAAATGAGAGAAAATAGAAGGAAACAGTTGATGAATCTGATGTGATGAAATGTGAAAAAAGCCTGGAGGAGATATAGAAGAGAGGGAGATAGGAGAGAAAGAATGATCACCTTCCTGAGTACTCAAGATCTTGGGAAGAAAAGCCTGGTCTGGGTAGATGAGTACATAAGTACAGTGAAAGAGAGTGCAGGACGCATCATTGGCATATACATTTGAACAGCGGGGACCATGAGTGAGAAGAAAGTATGTTTTCAGGGAAAGATGATATAAAGAAAAAGAAGCCAACAGCTCAAATAGAGCACATGTGATAGCATGTAAAACCACATTAAGGTTCCACTCAGATATGGGGGTTGGTGAAAAAAAGGAAGGACCAGAACAAAGTGGACAGGACAGGGGAAGGAAATACCTGGTAGTAATGAGAAAGGCTAAATATAGTTGACTAAGTCACCTAATATCCAGCTATAGTGGAGACCAACTATACATGGTCAAACAACCATGTGAAAAAGGATGATAGGTGGATCACAGTAGGATAGCCTGGAGGAAGTGAGTGGCAGGTGGACAATGTCAAAAGAAAGTGCATGAAACTAGAGATTCGATTCTGATAGACAAAACAAGGTGAATGTCTGAAGGATGGGGCAATCAGAATATGTAAAAAAAAGTGTCCAATACATCAACCTCGGCCATCCACAGACCAAGTGAAAAGAACCACTGTACAGAAGAGAAAACCTCCATCCAGAATTGTAGGACAACTTCAAACCAGTTAAGAGACAACAAGAGTAATTATTAGAGAGTAGATAAAGAAAAGGGACTGATGATGATTATGGAGATAAGAATGAGACAAGAAAACATTAGTTAGAAGAAAATATCAACCCCACAAGTCCCAATGGCAGAGGAACCAGTTAAGGAGAGATAGAGCAGTAGTAGTAGCACTGGCTAAAGTGGTAAAAAGGAGAGAACAAACCTCTCCACAAAACCCTTCCAGATCAAGATGTAATGCCTCAGAAATAAGGTGAAAGAACAAGAGGTAACATAAGAGGGTGATAAATAAAAGAGATGGAGGTATGAAAGCTGGGCACAAGAAATTGAAATAAGTTATCTGATTTGCCCCTTCATGCAGGCAAAAAAGATTTCAAACATTGGAAATCGAGGAAAGGAAATGAAGAATGGCTATAAGCCAGGACAAAAGAGTCGAGAAGGCATGTGAGTATGGGTGTGCTGTTGTTCAAGAAACAAGTCAGCAGGAACCCTAATATCAAGACAAAGGAGAGAAGATGAAGTAATCTTAAAAAATGGGTTTCTCGAGAAAAGAACAGAAGGAATCAAATGACAGTGGAGAAAAAGAAAAAAGAATATATCTGTGAAATCATGTCAAGAGATTATAAGGTTGAGAATTTTCTTCCACATATAAAGCAGTACCTAGAGCAAACCCTAGTGAGGGAAACAGACAGTCAAAATCATCACCATCTTAGTCATGTTCTATCTGAGAAGTAATGCTAATCAAATAGAGGAGAACTAGTGAGAAAACCCACAACACACCAAACAATGGCTGTCACATGCTCCACAGACAATGAACCTCCAGTAGTCACAGATCTTGTGTTAGTAGCATTGTTACCACCACACGACAAAATAGAGGTTACCCTCACTTGAAAATTCATAATGGATAAGCAAGAAAAACAATTTTTTTTTCAGTAATGAAAGAAGCCAGTTAAAGCTGGATGAAATTTTTAAGTCACATTAACTACTGCAAATCTTACTTATTGGTGGAGAGATATCATCACATGATGACATCATATGCATTAGTGGAGTTCACATTAAAATTCATAATGGATAAGCAAGAAAAACAATTTTTTTTTTTCAGTAATGAAAGAAGCCAGTTAAAGCTGGATGAAATTTTTAAGTTACATTAACTACTGCAAATCTTACTTATTGGTGGAGAGATATCATCACATGATGACATCATATGCATTAGTGGAGTTCACATTAAACATTTGATTTTTATGAAGGAGTTCACTCAAAGCTAGTGGCATGCAAGCCTCATAAGCAGATCTATGAGGGATCTAGCTATTCTGTATGTAGATGTGAGATACCGTCTCAGAAACAGCACAACTAAGCAAGATATACTAAATCAGTGGAGACCAAAAAGTTGAAAATTGGATCTAATTGAATGAATTGTGTGAACAAGGGTACATGATAACCAACACTTGCTCTGAAAAAAGTCTCAGAAGGAATCAAATCCTAGTATGCAGAGAAGAAAATTGAAGAGAAGACAGAGATGACCATATGGAATATCCCCACAAAAAACTGTCTGGGCATCCAGAACTTCTGAAGAAGATTTTGTTGTAGAAGATGTCCTATAGAAAAGCTAGCTGCAAGATGAATGTGAAAAATGTTAGCATTCTGCTACTTTCTGAATGCATAAAATAAATATCATGAGGTGGAAGATACAAAGATTCAAGTACAAAATAATCTAACTTTATACTAGCACAATCAGGCATTTGAGAAAATGGTTCAATATTTAAAATAACACATGCACGAGACAAAAAGATAAGGTCCAGCAGAAGTTTCCTCAAGACTAAGACTAACACAAACTCTGCTCCTCAGTTAAAAAAGTGAAAAAGCTTGGGCAAAAGAAAAAGCTTGTTTATCAATATGAGAAAAAGACAGAGGTACTACAAACTGAATGTCCACATGATTAAGAATTTATACTATGAAACCAGTCTTAATGGCCCAAATACGCTGATCAATGAGAACTTACAATGTAGCTATGGAATCTTCCTGCAAGTGAGAAAATGATTCAATATGTAAAATGGACTGTAAATGTGTGAAAACAGACTCCAAACAAAAGTTTTAACATCAGGTTTAACAATGGTTTCAAAAGACTTATGTGTTTCCATTGGCATTTGCTCTGTAAGTCATGTGAAATTTGGAAGTTTGATTGTTAGTTTTCAGGCAAAGCTACTTGAATGAAACCTGTGATAGCCATACCTAATTTTGAAGTGAAAGATTGGAAGGAAAGTGGTTAGTCAACACCAATCACTACCAACTTTTGAGATACACTTGATCAAATGAACAGAGAGAGACTGAATGGCACATAATAATGTCCCCATGACTGGAAAGTATGTATGGTGATGAGTTTGAGTGCCCTAACCACCAGGACCGTCAGACCAGAAGGTAAGAGAGTAAAGAACTTTGAATAATGTGGCACATTTAAAGCATTGCATAAAGGGAAATCAGAACCAAACATCACGTGGCTGTTGATAGAGCAATAATGACCCTTAAAGAAAGATTTACAATAAGACTATCTGGCTTGAAACACAGTAATCAATTTTTATGCCAAGATAAATGGGTATTACCTCCAAAGACTCCAAGAATATTATTTTAATGTTTAAATTAAATATTAATATTTTCAATAATATTCATATTCCAAATTTTAATCATGCCATTCAAAAACATTTTAGAACATAAAAAATGTTCTAGCCTTAGAGATACTTAACTACCTTGTAAAAGTTAAAATAGCTCAACATCTAAATTAATTATATCCCTATACAAGCATTTTAGCTTGCATAATGATATAATTTTAGTAATAAAAAAGTAAAATTTTTAAAAGTAAGATAGAAGTTTATAAGTTACAATTTGGAATAATCAGTGACAAAAACAACTCTATATATGGAATTATGTCTTAACTTGCTTACTTTTATACTAGTCATTGCACTTTATAACTTAGAAGACAGAAAATGTAGTAATAAAGCTGGCACGTGGTACATCTAACAGCAACAGGGTAGTTACCCATACAAAAATCAAATGATAGGACTTTATTTTATCAAATCTGATTTAGAAAGTAATAACCCAAACCAGGACAAAATGGTTTTATTTAAATGTGTGTGCTTTTGGCATCAGCACTCCTATTACCTTTATGCTTCTATTTTACGTTCATAGAATGTAAATACATGGAAAAATAGCCTACATGCTTTTATTTCAAATAATATACTCTGACTTAAATATTTCCTTCTCAATCAATCTTATATGATTATAGTTCTGTATGTAAACCATGCTGTGTAGAAAGTTAAACTTATAAACCCGGTACAAATATTCTTATTTAAACTTACCTGCTTCTGACTTTAGCACTTCCATCACCTCATGATTTTCATTCTTTTCTGCTAAATCCATGGCAGTTAATCCTCCACTATCTTTAGCTACCAAATCAGCTTGGTATTCCATTAACAGCTTAACTATAGAAATATGACCATTTTCTGCTGCTACATGCAAGGGAGTCTGATAAAATTAAATAACTCAATTATAAACAACAACACACACAATCTAACACAAAACATAAAATGCACTAAGTAATGATAAGATCATAGACTATAATGCTTGATAATGTATAACTACAATAACCCTACAGGAACAGGAAGAAAGATTGAAATACAGTAACCTAGGTCAATTTTCATAGATGATAAATGAATACTCTAACAATATTAAAGACTTGCTTTTTTGTTGCAGATAACTTTATGATTATGCCTAGTGTTTAACTGCAATTTATACACACTAATAGATATATTTGAAATAATTAATGCTGAAAATAGGTTTTATTCACTAAATTACTACGTTTTTTTAGGGGGGGGTATTTTATTCTATTATTATTTAATATATGAAACGTTTTCTATTTTGTTATTTTAAACAAAATTATGAAGTTAAAAATAACTACATTTTTTAAGTAAATCATCTAGAGCTGGGTGATTAGTAAAATTTTCTAATCAATTAGTTAGGCTCAATAAAGTTTTACATTCAATTTACTGATTATTCTCATGAGATTAAACTTCCTATTTTTAGCTAGTTTTGATTTTTTACGTGTATTTACTGAAGAAAGTAATAATCCAGAGTTAATATATACTGTTAAAACCACTTTAATTATTCTAGTATGATTTGAAAAATCTAAATCTTGCTCTTATTCAATCATATTTAAACAAACTTTGTAGCTGTTTCCAAAGCTGTGTTTCATTAGAAAATGGTCAAAACATTTGATGTGACATCATAAAGGGATGACAACAAAGCCTGTACAAAAACTAAGCAGAAAAAGACAAGGGAAATGATTGAAAATCATGAAATGAATAAAAAATCTAAATGGATGATACTTTCTTAGCAAAAACAAGGCTATTCTTTGGAAAGGGTGGAAAGTTTTTTTTTTAAATAAACAAGTGTATTGTTTATTTTATCTTGAAGTTATTTCGCAATGTGCACTAAATGTTAGAAAATGGCAAAACGTTGATTCTAAAACATGTCCGAGTATAAATTGCTGTAATAATCAAAATTAACATTAAAATCAATTTGATACAAATAATGGTAAAAAATATGAAATTCCAGAGGAAACATATTTTCAGGAACAGTAATTTCAGGTAAAGTTACTTTTTCTAATACTAAACTGTTTTACATAAAAATGTTTTGTTATAAACTATATTTTTAATGTAATTTGTTTGTTTGCTAGAGGGAGCTTTGGGTCATAATGATGATGATGTCAAGGTCAAAAGGTTTAATGACATAGAAATGAAATACCTGGAAGTTTCTAGAAGATTTGATGCCACGTTTTCTGTTATATTCTAAGTTAGATTATAAGTATGGGTAAGCCAGTCAATAAGCAAAAGTAAGTAAGCTCGCAGAATGAATCAGTCAGTATGTTTACATATTTGTGTTAGCAACAGCGCATGTTAAAATAAAAAATAAATCTAATTGTAGACAAGATGAATAATGCTACTGGAGATGTACAATGAGATTGAAGAAGAACAAAAGGACATCAATGAAGTTGAAAATGAAGTACAAAAGACATGAATGAAGTTTGTTTGTTTTAGAGTTAAGCCACAGGTGAATTTCCTGGGACACATAGTTGGCACACAAGGAATGTATACAGATTCATTGAAGATTGACTTACTCCAGAATTAGCCAGCAGCAAAGAACTTGCATGATGTAAGAGGATTTCTTGAATTGTACTCTTACTATCCTCATTTTTGTAAAATCTTTCTTTGGCATAGTTTGTCCTCTACAAAAATTACTTTAGAAGCCAAATAAATTTTGTTGGACTGCTGATTGTGAACACATTTAACAAACTGAAGGAGGAACTGACAACTATTCTAGTATTGACATACCCAACACCAGAAGGTCCACTCATTTTAGATACAGCTGCCAGTGATTTTGGCAGTGGAATCTGGTTTGTCACAAGTACAACCTGGAAAAAAGAACTATATCAAGGCAATGAATGCTGCAGGGAGGAGGTATTGTACAACTCAAGAGGAACTACTATGAGTTGTTTAAGCCCTGTATCAATGAAAATTTACATTCTGGATAGATCATGCAGAATTGAAAAGGCTGGTGAATTTCCATAATCTAGAAAGACAAATAGCAAGGTGGTTCTAAAACTTCAGGAGTACAACTTTTAACATCCCATATCACTCTGGACAGAATCATGGAAATATTTACACATTATTTCAACAACCAGCACAGAGGAATCCCATATGCTTATAAGAAGGCTTACTATGTCAGAAATAGGAAAATACCAGTGGAAAGAAGCCACAACTACAGCTGGTACTTTCCCAGTCTCTACATTCTGAAGAACTTTGTCATCTATAGAACCTTCCAACAGCTGAACACTTGGGTATTAAGAAGAAACTAGAGCAAGTAAGAGAATGCTTCTGTTGGATGCTGCAAGTCTGTGCAGAATTTATATAAAACATATAAGCTCTGCTGTGAGTGAAAAGGTTCATGATAGAAATAGTACATGCAACTACACTAGTATTTTGTTTGTGCACCACTCAACAGAAATTTGTTGTTGCTGATGTGCTTAGTTCTCTGCACAGAGTAAGACTGGGAATAGAAACATTATGGGTTGTGACAGACCATTTCAAAACATTGGCCTGAAACAGAAACCAAGAAGTAGAAACTCTTGCAAAAAAATTACTGACAAATTTGTCTCAAGATTTAGTGTGTCTATGGAACTTCACTCAGTTCAGAAATGGAACTCTGAATTAGACTAGTCAGTGGTAATTTGTCAGATTCTTGGGATTAAACCAATCAGGATAATAGCCCCACATCCACCTTCTGACAGCATGGTGAAGAGATACAAAAACACACTTCTAAGTCACTTAGCCATGTATGCGGATGAACATCAAAAAGCATGGACTCCTCCCCTGTTGCTGATGGGTTATAGTACACCAGTATATGAAGCTAAAAGCAACACACCATAATCATTTATGTTCAGGACAGAACTTATAGTGTCATTGGATTTTCTATTCTGGTCCAGAGAATGGTCATTTAGAAGTCTTCATAGAATATATAGAACAAATAAGGAACACCATCAATATCATACATGACTTTACCTGAGAAAATCTTAAATAAACTAGCATAATTTTAATTAACTCTCTTACAACAAAGTCAGTCGATTTGACAAACCTTGTAATCTTTTATTCTTGTTATAGTTTCTATACTATAACTTTTAATACATTGTTTATCTTAACAAAATTTGGCAAATTGAAGTAATAAAAAAAAAAATACAGATTTTTTAATGAAGTATTTTTATCGAGATTTTTTCATGAATATAGATAGTAGTTCTATATATATATATTTGTCCGAGTGCTAAGTGATTTCCACATTAAGAAAAAAAAATACTTTTCTTTGTCTCTAAAATTTCAAATTTTATTTATGCAATTTCTAAAACATCCTAAATAAATTTCAAACGTTAACATTTTCTTACACTGAAAATGTATTTTTGATAGGTACTTACCTCCCTCACACAAAGCTATCTCAATCTTCTTTCTGCCCCTAAACATAGCTAAAAACAATTAAGGCTCACTGCACCTGTCTGTATACCCCACAAATTTCACACCACTTTCGAACATGTATATAGCATGTGACCACCCTCCACCAATAGTACTGTGCTAACTACCTCTGATTTTCCTGTTTCTCACTTTCGAGAATTGGCAGGATCTAACATGAATAACATTGGCAGTGGGGAGAAAGGGTGGGAAATGTGTGAACAGAGGTAAGCACCTGTCCAAAATACATTTCCAATGTAAAAAAAAATTTTAATTCTGATACAATCTTTCCTCCTCTCACACAAACCTAGAATCTCACACTAAAAATTCTTTTACAGGCTACAGAGGTTTTAAGAAGGAAGGAAAAGTCTGGATATCAGACAACATTAGAGAGATGTTAGAGGATTCTGTTATCATTAATGGCATAAATATCTGATCAATGACATCCACTAGCTAGTAGGAAAAGAAAAAATGAAATATACCACACACATGATTAATCAGCTGTAAAAAAAAAGGTATGGAAGGTGAGATTTCCTGTAAAGGTGCAGTGTGTAACATTTCAAAATAAGAAGGTGCCAGAAAAAGTGAAACCAATTTTCTTCTCCTTGATTGTATCCATCCTCAGAGACATTGTCAGGTTGAAACTGAAAAGAAATTGTCTGCCAAATTTAGCTCCCTGCAAATTAAGGCCTGTACCTCCTCAACATATAAAAACAAACATGATGCAGGGTAGTTATAACAGAAGCTTTGTCTATCGTATTGAGAACTTGCATTGTTGATACATTGAGTCACAAATTCTAAGTTACCGTATAATCGGTAACAATAAACAAACAAAAATTTCAATGAAACAATTGAATGCAAATATGGTGAAAATAAATTGTTGAGAAAATATTAAAATGTCAACGAAGAACATGTGAAAAAAACAAGTCTTAACGATACTCTTCCTATCAAGAAAGTGAAGATTCAACTGGAAAATCAGAGGAACTACCTCCACCAAAGTAGGTAGCACAATACTACTGATGGAGGGTGGGTCACATTCCATATACATCTTCAAAAGAGGCATGAAATTTGTAGGGTATACAGACTGGTGAACTAAGAGTTAAGAGTTTTAGTAATGCTGACGGGGTAAGACCGTGCAAGTTTTTCTCCATTAAAACTTTATATTTTATCTGTAATTTTCTCTACCTTAACATTATACAAGATTGTTCAATTTGACAGACTTAGCAACCACCAATAAAAGATCAAAATAAATCTAAATCACCCATTTTTTTCTTGAAGGACTTCAAATTGTAATATGAAACTACATTTGTTTATCCTAAATAGCTTTACACTCATAAGAGTATACATCTATTTATACTTCATTTTATTGTTTTACTGCCCTTTAAGCCCTCTCAAACTACTATTCGTGCCATTGGCAAACATGTAGCTCACATGACGCTATAAAATTACATTACAAATGAGCTACACACGAGTGTACCTTGTGAAAAACTTTTTTTATATTATCATTTATTTCACCTAATCTCATCTTAACTAACATAAAAAGTTTCCTCTTTTTTACATTTTAGTTACTTTTATAATAATGAATAATGAATACACATGAAAAACAAGAAATAAAGTACTTACCTGGGACTTTCTTTTTTTTTGCCATCAACTGTCAATGACACTTAACCCTACTATTTTCAACTAATGGTGGTACTGCACTAAATATTTGTTTATTAAATTAAATAATGCATCAAAGAGCACAGAATAATAACATGCAAAAAATAGACAAGATTCCATAACCATCACAATTTATCTGGTTTTCTATGCAACAAGAGCCGTTAAAATTTCATCTAAGCGCGTAAATGCATTTTCCACCAGGATTTTAATCTTTGCCCATCTATGCATTGGTCTGATTTTTCCTCATTTGCTCCAGTCTTCTGTACCCAACTCAATTGCCCTTGGTGATATTTGTCTCATGATACTCTCCACCTATGTCAATGAGCTCTCTATCCTGTTACTGTATATAAGCACCTCAATCAGATCATTTTATCACTTTTTCAAGACTAGCACCATCCAAATCACTAACACAGGCTCTTAGTGGGAAGGAAGGAAGGGTAGAAGAGTGTCATAAGAGATAAGTATTATGGGAAATACATTTTCAATTTAGGAAAATGTTAACTTCCAAAACATACTTACCATCCACTGACACTTATAGCTAGAATCCCACATTGAAAAGGAGGAGGATGGGCCAGAAAGCATCTGCATAGATAAAGGTGTACCAAGATAAGAGTGGTACCCAAGTGGGGAAACTGTACTACATCCAGAACAGGTATGCTTTTCAGCCGGAACATAATTCCTGAATCAAGGGTGGAAATTGTACATGAGTGCTTATTTCTATATGCCAACCCCAACTAGATAGCTGAGGTTCCACAACTCAGGATTGGAATCAAGGGGTCTTGGTTCCTATATCCCATGTTGTTGGCTAGGGCAACTGGACCTCAACATTACATAGATAGATTGATGATTGAATCACAGTCTGTAGCCATAGAGTGATGAGTTCCAAATCACTGAAATCCCAATGAGAAAGTAAGCAACACCAAAGCTGACAAAGCTTCTCTTCCACCTGAAGAAGTCCAAAAGGAATGACAGAATCATGTGTGCTGTACTCAACCAAAGGAACAGAACTCATCCAGTCTGGAATTATGAACATTCATCCTCACTGCCCAACCAGAATAATGGAGAGGACGTGGAACACTGTGCTCAACAAAGGACCCAAAATGGGACCATTCCACATTTGGAATTATGAGGAGATATGGGACCTCCTTCCATGAACAATATACTAAAATGATATTGATCAAAAAGAAGGGCCATGCACACCCCAACCAGATAGCTTAGCATCAAATCTGAACTGGTATTACAAGTAGGCTCCTACCGACATCTGGGAAACACATCCAGGGATGGGGTAAAAAGGCCCCAAATTCAACTTCTTCTGCAATAGTGGGGGAAATCACTCAAACACAGGAGGAAAAGCCTAGCGACTGGAAACTGGATGTGGTAAGGACTCCTTAGCTCCACTAGAAGAATCTGGGAGGTAAGGCATGTTGGAGAGTCCTGAGGAACAGTGCTCTGGAAACAGTGCAATAGGTGAACCAAGTTCCCTAAATTTCGAAAAGCAAGCCAACTATATTTTATTCAATTCAATGATCAGCAAGGACATGCAGGATCCCTTTTAGCTTTACTCATGATAGTCTTTGAGTGGTTGTCCAGTAAAATATGGTAATACTATCTGGTGAGCTCCTAGATGGTCTTATGAAATTTCATTTCTGCAACTGGTAGTACGTATACTTAAGTTGGTTGCTAGTGAGGCATTCTGGACAACACTCACCACAGAGAGAGATCCAGTGAAAGAAAAAGGAGGTAAAGAACCTCAAAATAAAAGAGACAAGGAGAGGAGAAGAAAAATTATTCACCCCTTCATATAGTCTAGCAGATGTGGTCAAAATGGCCATGGGGGGGGGGTGAGTCAAAACTGCCAGATTGTGTAAATAATGTGAGAGAAAAGTATTGGGAGAAGCCCTCATACCAGCCCACACAATGTCTTCTAGTGGGCAATTCATAGCTAAACACATAGAAATGAGATGAATCTGATGAGATGTGACTTGCAGAAGTTTCTGATGATTGTAAAGAAAGTCCAGATTAAGCAATATGGATCAACTTTTGAAGCCACCTCATCAAAGGAATCATGGATAAATCTCAGGAACCTGAAGGATCCCAATGAATAAAGAGTCTATTTCTAGCACCTCAAAGAAAGTTAGTTTGAGCCACATAACATCTCAGGGCTCTGACATGACATAACAAATGATCTGGATCCAATTGGTCGTAGAGATGAAAAATAGCTGGCAATTGAATTGGGGAGATGAATGTATCCCCTACCCTGGCTGCTAAAGTCTTAGGAAGAAAGGATCTATCAGTGTATAGCAGGACAAAAGAAGAGTGATAAAGAGTACTGTACACATCTGTTGCAAACAACTCCAAGGGAAAGGTGATATACATGGTACATGGGGCTAAAGGATTGAATAGATGTCAAGACAAAGCATGTAATACCACCTTAATATCCCAGTTGGGTAATTGAAAAGGTTGTTTGGGACAAATGACCAAATGATTTGAGAAGAACACATACCACTGGGGATTTAAATATTTTCCAATGTTTAGAATATTGAAAAGTAGTAGATAAGGCTAGACCTTTGTTGAAAAGCCAGGCCAAAAAACGAGAAATGATGGTCAATTTTGGGTGAGGAGGGTTCAATTTCTTCTAGAGACACCATTGGTGATAAGTGTGCCATTTCCTTTCAAAAATGGCCATTGTGGGTCTACGGATAGATTGAAACAAAAACAAGGAAACTTTAGAAAATAAACTCCAATACCATGCAAAAGACTGCATAATTTCCATATATGAAGGTTTAGCTTGGAAATACTGGGTGTAGAATGTCAGATTGGGGTTGTCTCAATACAAACAGCTAAAGAGGAAGTGGCAGAGGAGGACACTACTGAAGATACCTTTGAAAAGAAACCATGGTTGGTCTGGCCAATCTCGAGCTACAAACAGCACTAAATAAGTAGTGGATTGAATCAGTCAGAACTCTGGGTAATAGACAAATTGGGGTAAAGGCATAGAGGTGCAATCCTGTCCAATCTTAACTGAATACATCTTTTGCCAAAGCCCAAGGATGAGGTACCGGGGCCCAAAACACCTGTAGTTGAGAGTTCCAATGAATGCATCCTGTACTGAGAGCAAATCCAATGGAAAGCCTTGCAATGGAGCATCCGTTCAGTCAAGAGAACTTGGTTGGGCAGAGACAGGTGATCTGCCAATAAAATCATCACCCTTGGAACATGGCAAGCCAGAAGGCTGATATGATGGGAGTGAGTCCAGTAGAGAATATCTAAATTTCGAAAATAAAGGTCACAAGAACGTGATCTCCCTTGACAGGAAACATAAGAGACCATTGTAGAATTGTCGGGATGAATAATAACGATTTTCCCCTTCAATAGATCAAGACCTTGAACCATTACCCATTGAACAGCATAAAGATTTAAAATACTGATGTGGAAGGAAAATTTGTCGTCCAACCATACAGCCTGGAATTCCTAACTGTCAATATATGCACCCCATCCATGAAGTGAAGCAACTATGAAGAGATGAATCTCAGGACGAGGGGGGGGAGAAATACTGATGGTAGTTTTGCTCCAATCCAACCACCACTCGAGATCTATGATGTTGCTCTTGATTATGGAGACTGAATTGCAGTGGATTGCAGTTCATGACCCAGTGGTTGTTCAGCAACCACTGAAAAGACCACGTGTGCTCATTCCAAAGGAATCAGAGATTCTGGGATGATCACAACCCCAAAAGAGAGAGAGATCCATCTGTCCAATAGGAGAAGGAGACATAAGAGCCTGCCCATCCCATAGCCTGGAGCCTGATAGGAGTCAGCTGAGTCCAGCTTAAAAATGTTTTCAAAAGACGTCCAGATGTACAATATATTGAGTTAGCAAGAGAATGGGTTTCTCTGTTTTGATAAGAAAGCCAGCCTTCGTGGCTTCTGAAATGAGAATCTTGGTGTGTTGTTCTGCCACATGATGAGATTGTGCCAGAAGTAGCCAGTCATCCATATAATGGTGTTTTCACAGGCCCAAAGCAAGAAGGTGATGAGAAAAAGCTTGTACAACTCTACAAAAAACATAAGGTGCAGAAGCTAGTCCAAAGGGCAGAACCCTGAACCTGACCCTTGTGCATAAAATGTATATTGCAGCGGGATGATTTCAGTATGGGAATGTGCATTGGTGACATCGAACTTGGTCATCCACAAACCTGGTGAAAAATACCAACGTAGAATGAGAAAGGACTCCACTGTGAACCTGAGAGAATCTAAGAATTGGTTGAGACAAGATAGATCGATGATCGGCGGTCAATCTCCCGTCTTCTTGGGCACAACAGATAAATGAGAATAGAATCCTGGAACAATGGGATCGACTTTCTCTACTGCCTCTTTGACCAATAACTCTCTGACTGACTTGGAATGAAGATCCACGCTCCACAGGTCTGTTGGGGGTGAAAATACTACTGGTTGTGAGTATAATGGAGGTGGAGAAGTGAATTGAATGACCAACCAGGACACCAGAACCTCAAGTACCCATGGATCTGTAGTGAAAGAATTCCAGGTGTCCAGAAAATGCTGTAACCTCGTTCCCACAGACTCAACCTGCATAAGATAGTCACCAATGCCATTGGCAATGGTCTGCCCAAGTGGAGGTGCCTCGAAGATAAGAATAGGATCTATTCTAAGCACCAATAGAATGAGTAGCAAAAGCCAGGGGTCGGGACATGTGATGAAAAGTCCCACCTTGACTTCGAGAAGGAGCAAAGAAAGTCTAGAGGCCAATGATGGCAAGAAAGAATGCAAATCTGCAAAGGACCCAATTCATCCTCAAATGTATGTGGGGAATGCTGATAGTTTTCCAACAAAATTTTGAGGGTACATAAATATCTACCAGAATAGAAGGCACATTGACGTAGGTGCAGAATATATCACCAAGGTACAAATGAGTGGGGAATAAAAGACTGGAACAAGCAAGAAAAAATTAGACCAATGCTTAGATGGGCAAAATTTGAAACCCTGGTGGTCGGGTAATAGCTGTAATTGTTGGCGTGTGGTAAGTATGTCTTGGAACTGACAATTCTCTTTGCAGAAAAAAAAAACATAAAATAATACAATATTACTTGATAGATGAAAACCTTGGCTTTTTAGTGGTTATAAATAATAAAGTATTCAACAGCAGAAAGAACTATTGGCAATTTCTAAAAGAGAGGATGTGACAGATGGGCATGACAAGAGAGGTCTGGTTGTCTATTTCATGGCTCTGTAACTGAATAATATTGAAGGCCATAAAAATTATTGTTTGTCTGTGCAATAGCAATTTTATAGCGAGTAATTTACATTTAATTTCGTTGTTACTGGAGTGGTGGTGGATAAAATAGAGAAGATACCTAGAGAAAGGTGTCACTTGTGTCACACTCGGGAAATTCAGGATATTTTTAAATATTGCCTTATAAAAGTAAGAACTTAAAACTTGTATACTATT
>NW_013666891.1:37232-45596 GCF_000517525.1 Limulus polyphemus | reverse complement strand
GTATACTATTAAAATATGGATTATAAGCTATTTTTTTATGCTATATTTGTTGGTATACCATGAAAAATAGTATATTAAATTTTGAATGTGACTCACTAAAAAACCTCATGACAAGCACTGAAACAGATGCCCATGGTGAGAGGGTTAATTGAATATTTTATATCACACTAATCAATACTCACAGATATATATAGTTAATAGCCTAGTTCTAAAAATGTATTTTACCTTTGACTGCCACTGACAAAATATGCTGCACTTAACTCTGTACAATTTAGAAATGTCCCTATGTCTCCTATGTCTATAGCATATTATGATAATGTCATTGTTTCAGACATTGGTTACTAGGTAATCTAGATCTTTCAACTAGACTAATTTGGATACTTTGGTACCAAACCCTCGGCATAATGGTGAGTTTGTCATTCATGTAATATGGGAAGGTGAGAGGGAATTAATAGAAGAGGTAAGCACTTATTTAAAACAAACATGTTTTCTGTCAAAAATGTCACACTTAAATAAAGATTTAACTCTCACTACACAATATATTAAAATCCTCACATTGAAAAGAAAGAGGAATGGAAGCAAAAACTGGTACATCTCTCACCCTCTGGAAGAGGACAGTTTCCAAGAATCACTATGTTCCACATAATTGCATAAATGGACACATTGTATAGTTCCCAAAAATTACTCGCATCTGGTTGGAAAACATAACAATAAATAGGTATATGGCAGGTACCAGTACAAAAGAACAAAGCATAAAAAAATATTAGACATGATTTAATGTGGCTTTGAGCTGTAACCACAAAATATACACAAAGCATAGCAGTGGAAGAGGTATAGATGATGAAAGTCAAATTATATAAAACTCTGGAAGGTCATCTACATACCATCCCACAAAAGATTCTGCACAGATATCTTGGAAAAATCACAAGTGAAACAGACAAGTAACAAAGCAGATAAGCTAAGACAAAAAAAAACTCCCACCAAAGATTAGTGAAATCCAAGTGGTACACTTTACAGATGGGAAAATACAGCCAATTACTCAACATGCACATAATCAGAAAATCCATATATAATCCTACACTATGGTGGCCAGCCCAACTGTGATTTAATTTTTACTATCAGCATTGTGCAGTGTAGCATTTAGCTCGTCTGTCCTGGAAATATCTTTTCTGATAGCCATGTGCCTTATTTTTATCATCATAACCTGATCATAAAAAACATTAATTGAAAAAGATAAACAAAGATATTTCCAATCCAGCAAAAGGGGCTTCCACCATCTCTGGAACCATGGACACAAGATTGGAAGTTTGATGTTCATGGATGTCATAAAGGAATCCAGCTAAGGAATCTAACACAACCACCTAACACCTGCAGGTCTATAGACACAAGAATCACTGTCAGAAAAATTTTGTCTTAGTGAAAGACTTAGTCTGCAAAGAGTTTCATCATGTTTGAATTCTGGCAAGTACATAACAATCAGTAATGAAAGTGGATCCACTCAAAGAAACCAAGGACAACATTTAACTCTTGCCATGATGACATTAGCATAGTTAAATAACACCAAATGGTCTGAACTTGGAGTTTAAGTGGAAGCACGTTTTAAACACAACCCACAATTATAAAGAGACTAATAACAGAATGAAACTCTGAGACCAACATAGCATAAAATAGGTATCAGGCAAGGACCAGTACATACGAACAAAGCATAAAAATATATCAGAGAAGGGTTTAATATGGCTTTCTTTCAACTTTACCATCTTCAGAAAATACTTTTTTCTTTTTATAGGAGGTAGAGGGGTCTACCCCTGTCTGAATTTTAATGGAATTTGTCTCTTGATATGTGTGTGCGTGTTTTTTTATAGCAAAGCCACATCGGGCTATCTGCTGTGTCCACCAAGGGAATAGAGTCCCTGATTTTAGCATTTTAAATCCACAGACTTACTGCTGTCCCCCCGGGAGACCTCTTGGTATAAATAAATCCATATCATTTTGAATTTATACTGAACACCCATATATACTTAGAGTTATTGTTGATTTATTTGTAAACATAGTACAGGATTATCACTAACTTTGGAATACACTTAGTTTATTTTATACCCTATTTGTTCAAACATCAGTTCTAAGATAAGAATCATCAACTGGTAAGATCAATCTCTGTGTTAACCACCTGGAGCTTAGATGTATTTGGATGGATAAACCTATGGACAGGGGTCAACAGACAATAAAACATGGACCTGAAAGCTGCATCAAATAATGCCACAAGTACCGAGTAGGTTAACAAAACATCAAGTAGAGAAGACACTTTACCACACTCTATTACTAGAGGATGGAAATAAAATAAAAATTCCAAGTTACTAGTTATAATAATGGCTGGAGACGGCTTGAATGGGTAATGAAGAAAAGACTTTAATATAAGTTTTTCTTCATTACCCATTCAAGCCGTCTCCAGCCATTATTAGTCTCAAAGTGGGTTCCTCGTCATCGAATTACTGGTTATAAGTAGGGCTAATTGGCATATGGGCCTGTGCCAAGGAAGCATCTTGATTGTGGGAGGGTATCAATATATTCTATCAATGAGTGTTTATCCACTTTAAAAATTACAGTCCATTTTAATAGGCTACTGATCCACAGTAACTTAAATGCCTTGTTAAATTGGATAGCATTAGGAACTCGAGTTCTGAACAGTAAATGGTTAATATACTGCCTACAAGCATTAGGACAGTAAACACTGTGCCCAGAAGTGTGCATAAAGACTGGTATAAAATAATCTAGAAAACAACAAAAAGATAAAGATATTATTAAGCTAAAGCATAGTTTTATTGCCTTCAATTTTATTTGTTTAGAGAGCCATAAATTAAAAGATCGGACCCACTCTCCATGCTCACCTGTCACAAATTGCCAATAGTTCTCTCAGACGTTTTTTAACCAACAGAAGGCCAAAGTTTTAGTCTATCAAATAACATATAATATGCATTTTATTTTTATTTTTATGCACAAACTGTATACAGAATTATCTGTTTAGCCTCCAATTCAAAACTTTTTGCACAGTATTCACATCAACTATCTTAACTATTTTTAAAGGCTCTTATAGCATAGGTAGAAAGTCAGAAAAATTATGATAGTTATACGATAGTTTGCTTTCTGTGTGTTATTATTCTGTGTTCTTAGGTACATTATTTAATTAAATAAAAATTATCTAGCATAGTAGTACCATTAGTATAAAACGTAGGCTTACGTTTCTTCAACAGTCAAGAGCAAGAAAATAAGAGGACATAGATAAGTACTATATTTCTTGTTTTTCATGTGTATTCTTATTTATCATTATAAAAGTAACTAAAATGTAAAAATAAGAAACTTATGAAATAAGATTAGATAAGGTAAGATAATGAAATATAATAATAATTATTATTCATGAGGTATGCTTGCAAGCAGGTCATGCATTACATAATTCGATATAGTAACTTGAGCTGCATGTTTGCTGAGTGTTTTATGTTCTGGGAAAATTAGTCAGACCTGGTTCAAAGGACAGTAAAACAATAGAATTAAGTATAAATAATTTTAATTTCATGTTACAATCTGCAGTCATTCTTTTAAAAAAATTGTAATTTAGATTTATTTCATATTTTATGGTGGTTACAAGGTCAGTCAAATTGACTGAATAGGTATAAAGTTAGAGTAGAGAAAATAACAGATAAAATATTAGATTTTGCAGAAAAAAACTTTGATATTTATTTAGAAGGTTTTGGAGATTACAAAAATAACACTTCACAATTTTCAGATAAAGAAAAGTATTTTTCATTTTAACATGAAAATCACTTTACACTCAGAGCAGTTAATACTATGACTCCATATATTCACTGATACCTTTTTAGTAAAAACAGTGAATTATAAAAAATTTGATTTTTTGTGCACAAAAGGCTTGTAATGTTTACTGAAAGTTTGCAAAATTTGGTGAAGATACATAAAACATATTGAAAGTTAGAGAATAGAAATGTTGATGGTCCCTCTGCAGTCGAAAACTCAATCCAATCGAACCAAGCCAATAACAAGCATTAATAAATCAAATTTTGATATTATACAAGTTTTAATTTCATAATTTTATAAGGAAATATTTGAATAAATCCTCAATATCCTCTTGTATGAGAATTGTGACATTTGTTCCCCAGGTTTTTTCCTTTTTCTAATTTATTTACTACCTCTCTCTAAGGTATGGAAAGTAATATAAATTACTCATTATAATATTATTAATATAATGTCCAATTTCTATAGCCTTCAATTTTCTTTATTTACATAGTCAAAAACTTGAAAATCAGACCCCACTTGCCACATCCACCTGTTACATCTTTTTTTCACAAGTTGCTAATAATTCTCTCTGATGTTTTATATATCATTTTAACCAGTAGAAAGGCTAAGTTTTAATCCATCAAGTGGTGTAAAATGCAACATTGTTTTCAGTACAGAGTACTGTAAATTTCGTCTTCAGTTTCAAAGTTTATCCTGCAGTGTTCAGATCAAAGAGCTAAGAAAATTATTTTAATCCCTTCTTGTCTTAGTTAGAAAGCCAGTTAAATAATAGTTGAAAGATGTTGTTTACTTTACGTGTGATATTATTCTGTGTTCTTAGGTGCATTACTTAAGTAAACAAAAACTATTTAATGTACTACTGTAATCATTATAAAGAAAAGTAGGCTTAAATGCTATTAGCAACTGACAGCAAAAAAACAAAAGGTCATATGTAAATACTATACTCTTGTTTGTCATATATATATCATTTACTCATTATTAAAAACTGGAACTTATCAGGTTAGGTATGGCTAAATTCAGTAAAATAAAAAAAAAAATTATTCACAAGGTATGTTCACAAGCAGCGTTACATCATTCAATACAGTAACATGAGTTAATAGTTCACCGAGTTATTTACAACTTATGTGATGCGATAAATAGTTAGATACAGTCCAAAGAGCAATAAAACAATAAAATTAAGTAGAAAAAGATGTAGCTTGTTACAAGTCTTAAGCTATTTTGGATAAACACAAGTAGTTTTCTGTTACAATCTGCAGTAATTCTAGAGAGAAAAAAGCATAACTTGGATTTATTTTGTACTTTTTCATTGTTGTTACAAGGTTGGTCCAATCCACAGAGTCTGTATAAAGTTACAGTAGAAAAATAATAGATAAAATATATTTTTACTGAAAATTAACATTTTCCTCTATCAAAAATGTATTTCCAATAATACTTACTTCCTCTCACACTACAGCTTTATCCTGACGAAAGTTCCTATTCTCTACCCATACAAGCATCGTTATGAATCTTACCTCGTTTCCTTCGGCCTTTATACTCCACTATGTTGCCCATAGCAAGTTAAATCTTGTGATTCTCTCCACGTACATCAATGCACCTCCTATCTCAGATCCATATAAGCTCCCTGTTATTACTCCCAATTCACTTTTTCGAGACTGTCTAAAATAGCAATCCTAAACACCAGCCATAGTGAGGAGGAAGGGCATGAGAGTGTGAGGGGAAATAAGGATTATCAGAAATACATTTTCTATATAGGAAAATCTTAACTTCCAAAACACACTTACCTCACTATAGCTACAATCCCACATTGACAAGTTGAAGGGGGGAGTGAGAGTAAGATCCACACTGAAAGCATCTGCATAGAAAAGAGGAGTGCAAAAATGAGATATAGTAGTAGCACACTAGTGAGGTCCACACTACTTTTAGAACAGGTGTGTTCTTTGCCCAGACAACCTGAAGAAACAGAGGTTACCCGGCCTAACTCCCCAACCTGATAAGCAAGGCAACACCTCCTGCCTCCTGAATTATGAGAAGGATGTGGAAAAAAACTATGTCCAACCAATAGCATAGAAATTGACACTCTGCATGTGTAATTACAAGGAGTCGAGAATCCTCTTTCATGATCATTGAAATAAAGATAATGTTCAAATAAAAGAGCCACACTAAACTCAACCAGAATTACAAGGACACTCCCACATAGGCTGGTTCTGCTTCCACCACACATCTGAGAAAACCATCCATAGTTACGAGTGGGAAGGCTTCCAGCTTTGCCCTCTTCTCTGTGAGTGGAATAAAGAGTTCATACAACACTCATACATCATTAATTTGTGAATTCGTGTCCTAAAAAGTCTCTCTCTCTCTCTCTAGTTATTTTTTTTTAGAGAAGAAAACAAACAACTAACTCAAGACCCAAGAAGACAGATCTAAACAAAAACAAAAGAAATCATATGTATACCAAAAGCTATGCAAAACTGAAAAGAAACCTGCAGCCAGCAAATAAAATAGTCATCGTAATGTTCTGCCATTGAGAAAAAATTAACTGGAAGTAATAATGAGGAGCTTATATGCGGATCTGAGGCAGGGAGCGTATTGATGTAGGTGAAGAAAATCACAAGCTTTAACTTGTATGGGCAATATAGTAGGGTATAGAGGTTGGAGCAAGTGAAGTAAAATTCATAACAACACTTAGGTGGGCAGAGAAGAGGAACTTTCATCAGGATAAGGCTATAGTGTGAGAAGTGGTGTGCTTCGGAAAAAATGTTTGATATTTGTTTAGGAGGTTTTACAAGTTACACAAATGAAATTGGAAATTTTTTACATGAAGAAAAGTATTTTTAATCTTTACATGAAAATCACTTTACACTTGGAGCATTCAACACATTGACTGTATCTTCACAGACAAGTTTTTGTCAAAATAATTAATTACAATATCTGATTTTTTTTTTTTATGTACAAAAGACTTGTAATTTTTGCTGAAAGCTTGCCAAATTTTGTGGAAATACATGTAACACATTAAAAGTTATAGCATAGAAACTTGTGGTTACTTTGTAGTTACAAGATTGGTCACATCAACTGACCCTGCAAGGAAAGAGTTAATAAGGTGACCACCTACAAATGTAAGTCATATTTAAAAATTGTGTATAATTGCTATAAAAAAATGGATTTCTAATGAAAAAGTTAATAAAATAACTTTTTGGAACTGTCTTTCTTAAGAATGATTGATATTTAAGTTTATATTTCATGAACTTCTAAATGCATCGTTTGTATCTGTAGAATTCCTCTGCATGAAATGACTCGTTAATGTAAATCTTATAAGCACTACTGATTTAGCCTGCTTGTAGTACATTTAAACTGTAACTATAAAAACATATATCTTCCTTTAAATATGCTTTAAAGTTAGCACAGGTAATATTTATTTTTTTAAATAAACTCACATTCCATTCTCCCTACCTTACTGTGGTGTTTTGCTCCACATGCAATGTTTGGATTGGCTAAGGAGAAAAATTCATAACAAAGATTTAACACACAATCTTCTTGGCATGTTCTCTTAAAATGAGGTTTAACACAGCTATTTAAACATTTATACTGTCACAAGAATATACTTTATACTTACACCTTAATCACTCAGCTGTCTAAAACAAATACACAAAAACATGACACTGTATACTACATGTGAAACTAAAATTATGTCTAATTTATTCATATTAAAAATAAAGATAATTAAAACTTCATACTCTTTTCATTTTTACCAATACCATTTAATTGTTGTTGTCAAATATCCATACCCATATTTTTGTATAATAGAATATTTGAAATCCTTTACACAATCATAGAATTATTACAGAGGAACAACTGTAAAAATTATCTGAGATAACCACCGATAATGACAAAACCTCAAAAAGTTATAAACACTAAAAGGAAATGAGATCAGAAAATGTGAAACATCATTGTAAGGTAGTAAACTAGAACCATCATGTAAATGATTAAAATCACAATAATTGGAGGTTTAATAAAGTTTACTTAACAGAGTTGTAATAAAGTATGTTTCAATTGCAAATGAAAGACAAAATTATTATAACAATGGAAATAAAATTTTACTGACATACATAAAACACCAGCATGTGAAAGCTTTTTTGAAAAAAAAGTATCAAATATTTGTGCTACAAAACAGACAATACATAACATTGTTCTAAAATATGTTTTCTTCAGTTTTGGTTCAAAAAAAGTCAACCAAGCAAACAACTTAAGTTCTCCTAGTTGTGCATGGGTGAAACCAGAATTACTGCAGGAAAGATAGCTGTAATTTCATTTGTGATATTCCAAACAAGAAAGCTATCTTTCCTGTCTGCAAGTCATGTAATGGCTCAGGCCTTCCCAATCCCTTTGTTGATGTGAGAGCGGTCTTAGATCACATGAGTGAGGTGTCTGCCATAAGCATTCTGGCTTTGTTTATGTTTTGTTTGTTTTTTTGCGTGTGTGAGTGTTTGTATAACCCTATCCCCACAAGTTTCCTTCACTGTGCATGATACAAGGTTTTTTTATGTCTTACATTCAAAATTTTAT
>NW_013666891.1:28013-36278 GCF_000517525.1 Limulus polyphemus | reverse complement strand
TCAATATATTCAAGAACAGATCTTTTTTTAGTTTATTAAGAATACTTCACTAAAAATATATGATTTTTTGTATGTGAAAGACAATGTTTACTGAAAGGCTGCCAAATTTCATGAAAATATACACACTATATTAAACATTAGTAGTATAAAATCTAAAAAGACTTTGAAGGAGTACAAAGAGGTCATGTGGTCTGTCAAATTAACCAAGCCCATGTTGAAAGAAATAAAAGATGTGGCTCTACAATACAGACATATTTTAGACTTAAATATATTAGTAAACTTTTAACAGACTTTACGTAGCTTACAGATTTAATTTAGAAAGTATTTGAATTTTTGCTTTCAATTTTGATGATTTTTATCTTTAATTTTTCAATTTCTTTCATTCAGGGAAGCTAACACTGAATAATAAAGGTTCTTAGACTCCATATACACACACACTGTAAAAGGTTGCCTGCACTTTGATCTGTCGTAACATTAATTGTTTGTTAGGTTAAAGATTGTAACTTGTATACTTTTGTGTACTGTCTTTTTCTTTGCTTTGAACACGGTCAAAGACATAAACGCACACTTCAATTACCTAAACTGCAAGTAAAGTTCAGTAGCACTTTTCTGATTGCTTAATTTTGGCTTCTTTTTAAGAATTAGAAAAACCTCCTTCATCTGTAGCATAGTCTTGTTTTCATTTTTACCAATTACTCTGAACATATTGGGGGGGGAACCACATCACATTCACTTAGTGCATGTCAAATAATGCTTAAATTGATCTTGAAAGTAGGATTAGTGTGTTTTTTTAATGGTCTCCCAGCCTTCTGACAGTCAACCAAAAACCATATGATATTAAATACCATATTTAACAGTCTATTTGCAAGTTCAAGTTTAAAGGCTGAATCCACTTTTCTCAACAGTAATAGGTGAATTATGATTTTCTTTTACCCAACACATTTATGTCAGGTCGACTGTCAGAAGACCAGGAGATCATTTAAAAGAACACTCTGATCCTAAGTTCAAGGTTGGTTCAAGCAATGTTTAGCAGTCATTGAGTAAATGTGATGTAGTCCCATCCCCGATTATTTTCAAAGTAACTGGTAAAGCAGAAAATGAGACCATACTACAGGTGGACTCTTTAATTATGCAAAAAAAGCTAAAATTAAACAGTCAGAAAAGTGATATCAGACTTTCACTTGCAATTTAGGTAACTAAATCTTATTTCAATTTTCACACTCTACTGTGTAATTCAAACCTTTACTTTGTATCCATTGGATCTCCTGCTTTTGTAGGTTCTACTCATTCACTCTGAAGAAAATCAGCGTATCTGAGAATACCATCAAATATGTATAGAGGAGAAAATTTTAGAACAGTGACCTCTCATACTATTACTGTGGATAACTTACTTCCTCTGAATGAGTGTATTTGCTCTTCCATTATCTAGTGTAAAGATTCTAAACCCATGGAAATGGCACTTTTCATAAATTAAAGTAGGCATGCTCTAGATTTTGTCACTGAGAAGGCATGGATCACAGGAAAGTAGTCTTCACCTAGAAACCTAATTGCCATTACTCTGCACTCACCAGTTCAGGAAGGAAACTTCCACTTTATGAAACATTCTGAACAGCCAACCCAACACCATAATATTGTGTTGTGTCAAACATGCCACATGTGGATGTGCATTCTCATGGAGAACACCTTTCTGATTGAAGAGTGAAGGGCATTTCTGATGAAGGGCTTGATTTAAACATTCCAGTTGCAGACTATAGATCTCTGCATTGATAGTTCGCTATGGATTGAGGAGTTCGAAATGAATTACTCCTTTGATGTCCCACCAAATGCAAAGCATTACTTTCTGTGGATGGAGTCCAGGTCTTGGGGTCAGAAGTGGTTTTTGTCTAGGACTGAGCCATTGTTTTTGGCATTTAATATTCGCAAAGAGAATCCATTTTTCATCAATGGTGACAATTCTGTCCAAAGTGGTTCATGAGCATTACGTGCCAGAAGAGAAAAATCAACGTTCAAATGTTGGAAACAATGATCATCAGAAAGTTTGTGAGGCACCCAAACACCTTCTTTATAGAGTTTTTCCATATTGCTTAGATGTTTACATATTGTTTCATGAGAGACATGCAATTTCAGGGCCATTTCACGAGTGTGTTCCCTTAGATTAGACTCAACAAGCATCAATATCAATTCCAACATGTCGGTCCCTAGCCATCACAGTTTTTAAGGCTAAAGTCACCTGAACAAAACTTGCTGAATCATCGTTGACACTTACAAACATTCAAAACATTTCCATAAACTTTTTTATATTTTTTGTGGCTACAGAGGCATTGTTTCCCTTCTTGTATTCAAACAGCATTACATGCTGAATGTGTGTCTTGTCATGTGCCATCGCTATAAGGGATTAGAGTATACTACACTTTACACATTATATATATGCTACACTAACGTGATGTTTAGGCAGTTCATTTAACTATTATACATGATATACATTTTTTGGGGGGTGGTTGATGAAATCTTTCCAAAATGCGACAATAATTTCTTGACAACTTTATAGTATTTTTATACTTCATACAAAAATCACCTTGCAGGTGAACTATTCAAAGTGTGAGTGCAAATAACTATATTAAATAACAAATTTTTTTTATTAGATATAGTAGAAAAAAATCTAAATTAAATGTTTTACTTTTATGAAACTAGATGCTTTTAGGAACACTCTTGTCAAACTTTAAACAATTTCATCCACTAGTTTTATTTTTGGAATGAAATATAACAATAGAGATGTTGCATACAACGAATTGTAGCAAGTGACTACCAAAGGGTTATACCATAACCAAACCCTTCCATTTGTTTGAAAAAGGGGGAAACATGATTTATCAGATTATGGATCTTTTCTTCCAATGGTCTGGATAGCACGTAGCAATTTTAATTCTTTGCAGAAACGAAGGCTTGTAAAGATGTTCTCTGCTAAAAGGAGCCAATAATGTTTAGTTTTGGTGCATTTTGCACATGAAAATGCTTACTTCCAAATCAGAGTTTAATGAGTCAGTGTGGACAATTGTTGTATGCCTATTACTCCTCACAAAAACACCCCTGCACATGACTGTGGACATCCAGCTAAAACAATTTAATGCATTATAAATTTGTGCCCCTAACACTGATTTTAAGGAGGTATCAGTGGCAACAGCTGAGGCCATCAGATGGATCTCAGACTTCACAATACTGCTCTAATTTACTGTTCTAACACTCTAAACAAAGAAGACTCCTCATGGTGTACCTGCAATTCTTCATTTGTGAGGTTTCCTATCAGTTCTTTATGGGAATTGATCAATTTCACCTGTGATTGCAATTACAAGTAAACTTTGTCTATCATCTAACTTCACGTTTGTTAGTTTTGCCACTCCTGAAGGAAAACCCCGAAATATAAGCACTCACTTAACATCCCTTCTAAAGCTGGTCATCTTACTGAACTAATGTAGGCTACATATGTAGAACTCGCTTATATATGCCTCATTTATCACACAAAATACCATGTGAAATAGCTTCATTTACAGGTTTAGCTACAACAGCATACATTCTACAAGTTTATCTATGAAACATCAGATAAAATTGTCCATAATGTACAAGTAATTCTCCCTTTCATAAAATATAAACAAATATATTTTGATCTCAGTGGACAGGGTACAATAAGTTAACATTTTCCTAAATTGAAAATGTATTTCTGATAATAATAATTACTTCCACTGACACTTATAGCTATTACTCAACCACCAAATATTCACCTATGCCCATATATGCATTGGTCAGATTTTTTCTTGTTTGCTCCAGTCTTTTATACCACACTCAATTACCCTTGGCAATATTTGTCTCGTGATGCTTTCCACCTACATCAATGCACCTTCTCTCCTGGTACTGTATATAAGGACCTCATTCAGATAATTATATCACTTTTTTGAGACTGATACCATCCCAGTCTCTAACATCAGCTCTTAGTGGGGAATAAGGGAAGGATAGTGTCAGCTTAGGTAAGTATTAATGGAAATACATTTTCAATTTAGAAAAATGTTAACTTCCAAAACATACTTACCTAAACTACCACTTATAACTAGAATTCCTCATTAAGAAGGTGGAGGGGTTGATGAGGTCATTATCAATACAAAAAGCATCTGCATAGATCAAGGATGTACCAAGATAAGAGTGGTATCTGAGTGGGGGAACTACACTTCATCAAGAACAGGTACGCTCTTTACCCTCAACTTAGTTCCTCTATCAATGGTGGAATAGTACGAATAATCATCACTGTAGGCCAGCCCGAACAAGATAGCCAAGGGTTGTAATTAAGGGTTATTAGTCCCTGTATCCCATGTTAGTGGCTAGGGCAAGTGGACCACAATGTTTTCTATAGATGTACTTTTGATTGGATCCCAAACTTTAGCCATAGAGTGATGCACTCCGAACCACCAGAATCACAAGGAGAAAGTAAGCAACACTAAAGCTGACAAAATTTCTCCTCCACCTAAAGAGCCCGAAAGGCAACACCTCAGGCTCAGAATGACAGGATCATGTACGACTTACTCAACCAAAAAAACAGAACTCATCTGGTCTGAAATCATGTACATTCATCCTCACTCCCAAATTACATGGGCAAGGATCTTTCTACTTACCCCTGGAATTATGAAGAGGACATGTAATATAACACTGTGCTCAACCAAGGATCCAGGATGGGACCGCAATGCATTCAGAATTACAAGGAGATAGTGGACCTCCTTCCATGAACAATATACTAAACTGATATTGATCAAAGGAAGAGCCATGCACACTCCAACCAGATAGCCAAGCATCAAATCTGAACTGTTATTATGAGTAGGTTCCTGCCGAGGCTGGTGCCACTCCTACAGACATGGACACGGGTAGGAAGGTCCCCAACTTTGCCCCCTTCTCCAAGAGTGGAGAAAATCACTCAAACACTCAGAAGGAAAAGCCTCTGTCCACCACCCCAGTGACTGGAAACCAGGTCTGGTAAGGACTCCCTAACTCCACAAATAGAATATGGGGGTAATGCAGATGGGGATAATGGGGAGTCCTGAGAAAAAGTGCTCTGGAAACAGTGCAATAGGTGAACCAAGCTCCCTACAGTTTGAAAAACAAACCAACCTCGAATCATTCAATCCGACGATCAGCAGGAACAGGTAGGATCCCCTTTAGCTTTACTCATGATCGTCTACGAATGGCAGTCCAGCATAAAATGGTAATACCATCTGGTGAGCTCCTAGATGGTGTTATGGAACACCTCATTTCAACAGAACCTATTGCATCGAGTAGTAAGTATAGTGAAATTGGTTGCTAGTGAGAAATTCTGTTGATAAAAGCACACCTGTCTAGGCAAAACTCAGCACAGAGTGGGATCCGTAAAGAAAAAAAGAGATGACAGACAAAAGCAAAGTAAAGAGACAAGAGAAAGATGAAAAAAATACTCACCCCTCCTTATAAACTATGAGATGTGGTCAAAATGGCCAAAAGGGATAGGTGAAAACCTTCAGAAGAAAAAAAAATGCCAGATCATAAAAATAATATGGGTGTGCTAGGCAAAAGGACAGAGCCCTGAATTGCATAACCCGACCCTTGTGCACAAAACATATATAGTGGCAGGATGACTTCGCTATTGGAATGTGGAGATATGCATTGGCATCATTGAACTTGGTCATCCACAAACCTGGTGAAAAGTACCAACGTAGAATGAGAAAGGACTCCATTGTGAACCTGGGAGAATCTAAGAATTGGTTGAGACAAGATAGATCGATGATCGGCCGCCAATCTCACGTCTTCTTGGGCACAACAAATAAATGGGAATAGAATCCTGGAACAATGGGATCAACTTTCTCTACTGCCTCTTTGACCAATAGCTCTTTGACTGCCTTGGAATGAAGATCCAAACTCCATAGGTCTGTTGGGGGTGAAAATACTACTGGTTGTGAGTATAATGGAGGTGGAGAAGTGAATTGAATGACCAACCATGACACCAGAACCTCAAGTACCCATGCATCTGTAGTGAAAGAATTCCAGATGTCCAGAAAGGTAGTCACCAACACCAATGGCAACAGTCTGCTCAAGCAGAGGAGCCTCAAAGATAAGAATGGGATCTATTCTAAGCACTAATAGATTGAGGATCAGAATACACAATGAGCAGTCCTACCTTAACTTCCAGCAGGAGCTATAGAAAGTCTAGAAGCCAACGAAGTATGCAAACAGGCAACATCAATTCCTGATCCCAATTACTCTGGGATGCCCACGAATATCAAGGGATGAAAAAAAGGAACCTCATGTAACTCATGGAGGGCTACAGCAGGTAGATGAACTCCCTCCAACAAGGACTCTCTACCCAATAAATCCCAACAACGTACAAGCCACGATGTAACCAAAGAAAGAGCAGAAGCTGACAATTTTACCAAAGTAGAAGTCAGTAAAGGACCCAATTCATCCTTAAATTGATGTGGGGAGTTCTGATAGTCTTCCAACAAAATTTTGAAGGTAGAAGAAGTAGATTCAAAGGCACTGGAGAAAGTCCCATAATCTCACCAACCCGATTGACTAACTTATGACATGGAACAGGAGGTGGCTGATCCAAACTGGTCTTTTAAGAAACTGACCTAGTAAACGAAGGTGCCGAAAAAAAAAGAGAGAGAGAATCCAAATTCTCATCAGACTCTCCTGTTTCAAAGACAAAAGCAGCCTCAGAATCTTCTGGAGACAAGCCCCCATACCGAATATGTCTCCATCTCACAACAAAGCTAATCATGGACAGCCTCAACTAAGTGGGACCCCCCCAACCATTGAGAGATGCCAGATAACAGGGGTGGAAGAGAAGAGGGCTGATTAGTCTCTGTGCTGGAAACAGTTACCTATGAATTCATGGCTAAGAACAGTGTGTCACAATTTTTGTATTTATTTTTTAATAATTATTAAGTATAATTTATACAGAAAGCCACCAGGAAATGCAAAAATTGCAACCAAGGACATTAACTGTCACAGCACTTCTGTAGAGAAACCCATGTCTAAACGTGTTGTTGAGAAAAAGTGATAAAATTGTCTGAATGAGGTGATTATATACAGTACCAGGATAGAGGGTGTGCTGACTTAGGTGAAGAGTAACATGAGACAAATATTGCCAAGATCAGTTGAGTGGGGTATAAAAGACTGGAGCAAGTGAGAAAAAAATCAGACCAAGGTTTAGATGGGCAAAGTTGAAACCCTGGTGTGACTCAAAGAAAAGCAGGGTGTCTTTCTCATACAATTGTTAAAAGCTAAAAATATCAAAGATATGCTATGAAAATAGCACCTCAATGTGGAATTTTTACCAATAATATGTACTGTTACTAAATATATTACAAGTAAGACAAATCTGTACTGCCATAACAAAAAATCAGTCCAAGATGTAGATTAAGATTAGTAGAATTATAATGTCACCCCAACATTTTATCTGACCCTATTAGACTGGTAATCTTCAAATTATAAATTACACAGAAGTGGTATATGAATTCATTATAAATATGACTAGCCTACTTTAACAATATTCAGTTATTCAAATGACAAAATTAGCACAAACCTCCTGCTTGTAAAAGTATCCTTGCACATGTTTCATTCTCATTTGTAGCTGCAGCATGTAAAGCTGTACGGCCAAATGTGTCTGTTGCATTTAAATGTTGCACCTGAAATAATATTAAAAGTGACAAGTTGAACTGTACAAGCACATTCCTAGTACATCTTAATATAATACAAGTTTAACTTATAGCTTCAAATGCCATTACAGTTACTGCCAGTAAGGAAGAACAGTACAGATTCACAATATTCTGATCCTTTCTAAACTTTTGATTTTGAATCAACAAAATTTGATTTGTCTATTTCTCCAAAAATAAAAAAAGGAAGATAACACATTTGAGAATGTAAAACCATTACATGCAGAATTGCTACTACCATTGCCAATGCCTGCCAAATGGCCATTCAAGAAAGAAATTAAAAACTTGGAAAGCGACAACTTCACAAACTGCACTTGTTTCAATCATATGTGTGGAAAACAATTCACAGAACTCTTGAATTTTAAAAGAGCATAAACCATCAGTCTGTAAGTTGTTCCCCAGGTAGAAGGTGAAAAAAAAAAAAGAAAATGCAGAAAACTGTATGAAAAAAAAACCTTGTTAATGAGAGATAGCAATTTGGACCCGAATGTACCTGAACAACTGCAAAAAGAAATGGGTGATCTGTTACTGAACGTAAAGT
>NW_013666891.1:19052-27723 GCF_000517525.1 Limulus polyphemus | reverse complement strand
CTAAAAAAAATTTTTTTTTTTTTTTTTTTTATTTATATATATATTAGGCTTTACAGTTATAACAGGTTTATGAAATTAAAAGAAATTTAAACATAACAAAGTATACATAAAAACAAAGGTGAACAACAAATATAATAAATGAAATTCCTAAACTGCATGACTAGGATGCTAAAAAGGTATTGCTACATCAGGATAAAGTGCAATGGAAAATACAGAGTAGTATTTCTACGAACAATGAAAGTCAAATCAGTGTTGATGCTCTCTCATCATCTGAAGTGACTGTGAAATCATCTACTGTGCACCCATGGACTTCATTCATTTGGTTTACACACAGGACTACAGAAGAATTAGATAATTAGCTATAAAAGGTAATTAGGCTATCAGAAATGGCTCATATGATGAAAAGTTAACTATAATTTTAGAAATAACAGAAGGGATTTCTTTTATAAACATAATTTGGGAATTGGAACTGGGTATTTAAGAGGAGATTGACATTTTGTTGTTATTGTTGATGACTATGAGAATATAGAAATCTTAAATGTTTTCATCAGTTTTCACTCTAGAGGATACTTACTGCATTACTGACCATGAGGATTTGTTTGGAAAAAATTATTCATTTGGTTTGCATAATGGACACCAAAAAAGTTAAGGAATTAATTAAAAATGAAATTAGAATTTCAAAAATGCTTAAGATGAATAGTTGGCACAGTGTTAGAATTAATAGTAAGGATTTATTTTGTAAACAAAATATAAGAATGGGAGTAGAGTTTTGATGTTGATTATGAGACTGATAAGCTAATAAATTATGTTTTCTCATCAGTTTTCAAATGAGAGGATTTTCGTTTGATTCTTGATCTTGAAAATATGTTTTGAGGAAAATTCCCAATCATTAGAAGGTGTTTGGTGTGTAAAAAAAGGATTTTAAGCTAGATGATGTCAGAAAAAAAAAAGTTTTAATATATTAAAATTCTGGAGCTAAATATATATGTAGCTTCAAAAGATGTTAAGAACCAGATTTCTGGGATAAGTTTACAAAATTCAAAATTATTTCAGACAACCAACATGGATGCAGAAAAGGAAGACTGTCTTATTTGTCTATTAACCTTTTTTTTTAGAATGTTACTTATTATTTGGATGAGGACAAAGAAAATATTTTGTTTGCTTGAACTTTCAGATTATTAGATAAGTTGTTAAAGAGAAGATTTGTCAAAAAATTACCTGAGTCTGCATTTTGTTTTTTGGTTTGGTTTGTGTGACATTTCATGCAAAGCTACATTTGAGTCTGCATAGGGATAATTCAGTTACAAGAAATGTTAGCGGGATGGGAGGAAGCTGAAAGTTGTTATTACAGAAGTTTCAATATAACTAGACTTATGTTACAGGATCTCTGCTAGGGCCCTTGCTATTCCTCATTTATATTAATGATGCTAATAGTTTAGAACTTAATTTTTCTAATGATGTATGTCTTAATAAAACTGTAATGACTGATTATTAAGGATGGAAACAGTTTTCAAATAAAAATAAATATGGCTGATGTGATGAATTATTTTCAAACATTTTGGATTAGTATCCAGTTTGTTTTCAGATGACACATCTCTAAAGGGGTGTTCTTGAAGACTCAATTTAAACCAATTTTAAAACATTTGCCACTAGTAAATCAAATCTAGCTTCTTGTAAAAGAAAGTATCTTAATCAATAAAAATCACCTGTTCTTAACAACAACCTACATTCCCTACAACTAAAATTACTTTAACTCACCCTGCCTTGCTATCTATTAGTTTTATTTGATTAATACTTTTTTTCTTTCAGCCTCCTCATTCTATATAAGCTTAGTGTTTTGACATATATTTTGTCAACTTGTTATTGTGCTAGTAGGAAAATCATTGTGTATATGCATATATATATATATATATATACACACACACACACACACACACACACACACATGCATCCTTATCTTATATTCATTTTAATTCTGTAGAACACATTGAAGATGGATTAAGTACAATCCAAAACATTTGTGCAATTGGGTGTTTTTCATTATATCAGTCCTCACTTTTCATTCTAAAAATCTTAGGTCTAGCTGGATGTAATGAAGATGGTATGATTATAAAGACACTTAAATTGGCTGTAGAACCACATGGCAGATGGTATTTAATTACAAAGGATGCAAGGATATTAATGATTATCATAATATAAGTGACATAAAATTAAGATAGAAATCCTTTTAATTGATTTCAACAAAGAAAAGGATCTTGGGGTATTGGTTGATATAAGTCTTAAGTCTGCATGACAGTGTTCTATTGTAAGTAGTAAAGTTAAGAATTTTGAGTTTTATATATAAGATGATTGACTAGAAGTGTAAAGAGACCATGGTTTCATTTTCTAAGTTACTGGTATCCTTATGTTAAAAAAGACATTCATTCAGTTGTGAGAAAGGATCCAGAGGAGGTCTTCTAGGATGATTTTGGAATTGATATTGTTTTGCCTTATGAGGATATATTGAGATCTTTTAACTTGTTACCTCTTCAGAAGAGTCAGGACTAACGAAGGTGTAGTATTTATAATTGTTAAATAAATTGATAAGCTCTAGTTAGGTTGTTTGGTCGGTTGCAATTTTTTGGTGCAAAGCAACCAGGCTTTCTTCACAAAAAAAAAAAAAAAAGGTAAAAACCGTGAAAGTAAAACAGTTATAAAATGTAAAAAATAAATAGAGTTAAAACCAAACAATGTCCAAAATTCAGATAAAATATTTGAATAGAACTAAAAAGGCCAGTGGCTCATAAAACTGATAAAATATAATCAAGTATGATATTGTCACCATCACCAATGGGCTACTGTGACTTCAGTGTCATATAGGCTACACACTAGTGGTCAGTACCAGATAAAAGAAAACTGAGTTAAAAAATCATGACCAAAGCATAGCCTAGTCAGGACAACTTCCTTCCAATCTTTATGGAAACAAGACAGCCAAAGAGCAACAGAAGTTTTGATCTGGAAAAGCTTGTTATGATGTTGCTCACCCCAAGTCAACTGCCAACTGGCGCAAAGCTGTGCCTTGAAGAAAGGACTGTAGTCCATATATATGGGATAGGCACAGCCGTGACAGCACCAGAGCAGACAGACTAAGCTTCAGTTTCAGCAAGCTTGTTCCCGCAAATACCAACATGGCCAGGTATACAGAAAAACTGGATACTAATAGAAGATAGGGAAAAATGGGCCAGTCGTTGTTGAATATGGATGAGAACAGGGTGAGAACTAACATTAAGTGGTTCCAGGGCCAGTATGGAGCTAAGAGTCAGTGTAAATACTACAATTGCTGTACTGCATAGCTTCTACATGATCCAGGGCAAAAGAAATGGCATACAACTCAGCAGTGAACACAGAAACAATAAAGCGGATCCTGTGAGCCACAACCAACCATGGCAGAGCCCACAAAGTCACCAGATTTCGAACTATCCGTAAATACAAGAATAGAAGAATGGTTTGAAAGCTGTTCAGCAAAGAAAATACGGTACTTCCAATAAGGAGTATCGGCATTCCTCAGATGACTCAAGGATAGGTCACATTTGGGGATGGTAATAAGCCAAGGTGGAATGGGCTGATCATCCAATGCTAGACCCAATTCAGCCAGTTGTGCCTGGATACAAAGGCCAAAGGTAGGAATTGCAGACTGTCTGTTCTGAAAGAGTACAATCCACCGAGGAAGAAAGACACAATCTCAGGTAGGATGCTGTGGTAAGGATTGAAGCTTGGTAGTGTACTGTAGTGAAAGTTGCAAATGGTAGAGGTGAAGAGGAGGTTTGTGGGACTCAGTGTACAAACTCTGGACTGGAGAAGTGTGGAAAGCCCCCGTGCAGAGCTGAAGCCCAAGATGGTGAATGGGGTTCAGCATCTTCAAAGCTGAGATCCTAGTAAGACCAGAGACCTATAGTCCAGTTTGGATCATATAAGGGCACAATAGATCTTGAGCACAGAACATTGATCCACTCCCCAAGAGGTGGAAGAGAGGACATGGAGAATGTATGGCGCCCTTATACACTTGACACGTAGCTGCTTTATGTGAGGAATGAAAGTAAGCTTATGGTCAAAGATAAGCCTCAAGAACTTTGCTTCAGGGACCACGGAAAGAACAATATCATGGAGACGGAGTTTGGGATCGGGGTGTAGACCCCTTTGTTGGCAAAATGCATGCAAACGGTTTTGGAAAAAGAAAAGGTAAAACCATTTGCTGTGGTCCACTTCAACAAGCGATTGAGGGCAGTCTGAAGCTGTCACTTAATAAACCTCATGTTCAATGACCTACACGAGATGTGGAAGTCATCAACATAGAGTCTATTAGCAACAGTAGGAGGAAGTTGTGTAGTGATAGCACTGATCTAGATACTGAAAAGTGTGACACTCAAGACACAGCACCGGAGGGACTCCAAGTTCCTGTGTGAAAGAACGGGAAAATGTTGAACCCACATGGACTCGGAATCGCTTATCGAGTAAACAGTTCTTAATAAAAATGAGTAGATGGCCAACCAACCCATATGAGTGGAAGTCCCACAAAATGCTGTACCTCCACACAGTGTCGTAAGCCTTCTCAACATCAAAGAAAACAGAAACAAGATGTTCCCTCTTGAGAAAGGCTTACCTGATCGAGGTTTCAAGCCGAATCAGGTGGTCCACAGTGGAGTGCTGTGGAAAGAACACACACTGGGTGGGCAAGGTTGTTTGATTCAAGACAAGCATTAACCATCCTCTCTAACACCTTACAGACAGAGCTAGTCAAAGCAACTGGACGATAATTAGAAGAAATCTTGGGATCATTCCCAGGCTTAGAAAAAGGAAGGACAATAGTCTGGTGCCAAGCATCAGGAAAAATGTTCTCCTGCCAGATCCAGTTAAAATCAACCAGAAAATAGCAAGAGAAGCAGGAGAGAGATGGCACAGCAACTCATAGTGAGCATCTTCAGGTCCGGCCAATGTACTGCCAGACCGATGTTTGAGTTCCACCCAAGTGAGGGGCGGTTAGTCACAGAGACTATTGGCCCAAAAGGAAAGTGGCAATTGCTCTGCCTGAGACTTGATGGCCAAGTTCCCAGGAGAAGAAAAAGAAGTGCTGGAAAGATAAGCAAAGTTCTCACTGAGAGTATTGGCAATGCTCTGTACATCAGCAGCTTCCTGGCCATTGGAGAGCAAGATGGAAAGGAGGTGGTAAGAATACCGCCCATTCACCTTCCAAATCTTGTCCCATATAACTTTAGAACTGGTGGTAGAATAGATGCTAGATGTAAATTTAATCCAAGAATCGTTTTGGCTTTGATGTCTGACCTGCCAAGCATGGGCATGAGCTCGCTGGAAAGCGATGCTGTTCAAAAAAGTGGGATACCTGCAAAAAGTATCCAAGGCCTGTTTCTGAGCCTTCCGTGCCTGCTGGCAGGCTGGAGACCACTAAGGATGAGGATATCATGGGAAACATATCAAGGAATATATGGCCATACCTTACAGTTCAGATAACCAACCTTTACAGTGGCAGTTGGATGTGGCAATGTAAGTATCAAATAAGAACACTGGTAGGCAGCATAATTCCTTCTTTACAAGTGGAGATATGTCGCACTGCAGAAACTCCTTGGCTGGAGAAACTAGCAGGGATCTCCTACATGGATTCCCTCTCAACAATAACTTCTTGTGAGGAATTCAAAGTAGCATATGAAGTAGCCTCAATGGGTATATCCCCCATGGCCTTCAAATTCAAGAGTGTTTTGGTGTAGATGTTTCCACCAAGATATCCCCAGAATGTAGCTTCTTGACTGACTTTGGAGAGCCAGCAAGCCCCTCTAATCCCTTCTGAATAAAAAGGGGAGACATTTGCCCTGAAGGTTTTTCTGACAAGAAATGTAAGATCAAAAAACGAGGTACAGGAGCAAGATGAGTTGAAGACTGAAGATCAAGAGTCTTCAAGGTGTGGTCGGTTACCAATGAGCTGTGTTTCACTATTTTATTTTGTTGAAGATTTGGGGGATCCATAGTAAATGGAGAATGGTTCAGTGCTCACTGAACCCATCCACCATGGAGTCCTATGAGGGGACACACTACAATGCCAAACAAGGACACTGCAGCAATGCCAAGGCTTTATGAGCACTATACTCAAACACCAGCACCAGACACAATGTCCACAATACCTGTTGAGAATGCCCAACACTAGTACTCAGTTGACTCTAGCCATACAAGACCAGCTGATTGACCCAAGGCTACCTGTATACAGGAATTTAAGGCCAAGGTGGTGTGTTGCAGTGCCCCAGACACCACTCAACCACCAGTATCCTCTCCTACCCTTCACGGGTCAACACGCATGGCAAACACGTGAGTAGATGTTCAGATCCCAGAGGAGGTAAACTGAAAATACAGGGGCTTCAGTTAGCTGTTGTTTTTGTGCTGAATTCTGAGGTGAGTAAGACAAAAGGTCATAAACTTAAGATTCAGTAAAGGCAGACACATTTTATTTGAGGCAGTTTTATATATCCATTCTCATACATATGCAGAACAAAGTGCCATCTAGAGTGGCAGAGGCTGCAACTTTACAGGAGTTTAAGAAAATTTAGAGTGGGAGGGGATGAGGGCTGGATATACAGTGATTAGTACATTTTTGTTTGTTTAAGGATGTTGGGATTTAGTACATCTTTGATGGTCCAAAAAACTTCTTGATGTCCCATATTTTATTTACTTAAAATACTATACTATTAATAGATATTTTTGCTAAGCCTAAATTTAAAATATTGAACAAACTACATTACTCTGATCATGAAGCCTAACTTTACTCATGTTCTTTGGTAAAAGGTTATGAGCAATTACAAGAAATCATCAATTCACTCTATGATGTACTGGTTAGACCTAATATGAAATATTATAAGCATGTTCAGTTTTAATCTCCTTGTTTAATAAAGGGTGTTGAGTTCTTGGAAAGAGTTCAGGATAATTATAGGTATGAAGGAACAAGGAGATTGGTTAAATCTCTCTTGAGGTAAGGACTCAAGTGGAGGACACGAGTGAGGTATGTAAGATTGTTACATAAATGCTGATGATTTTTTCATAAACAATTTTGCAGGCAGTAAAACTAAAAGACACACGTTTAAGATAATGCAAACTCAGACATAACTCTCATTAAGGCAGTGTTTCTTTCCTAACTGGTTGGTCAACTTATGGGACAGTTTGCCCCCGTGTGATAGAAGTTGCATTATTAAAGGAGTACAGTAGTAGTAGTAGAAAATGGGTAGCCAAGATGGGCCAAATGACCCCTTCTCGTCTATTAAAAATTAAACAAAACTTGGTCTTAAAATCCAATATCCACATACATGTCAAATTTTGTGGTCTGATATTGGCCTTGCCATCCTTTGCTGAATCTTTTTTATAATGGAAACTGTAATTTTAGGCTAAAATGCATAATGATGGCCATCATAATGAACATGTTCTACAATGAATGAAACAGTTCCGTAGTCTTAACCTGGAAAAACAAAGATCTGAAATATTGTTCTTATAAAGTAGAATTAATTAACACTCATTATTTTCAAAGGTTTCAAACATTTTAAAGGAGATAAAATATCATCTCAAAATATTATAATCACCTTGACATCAACCATATAAATGTTGTGGTTTCTTCCACACCTGTATTTGTTTTGCACTGTTACAGGTTGAATATTTTTCTTCATTATTTTTGAAAACATAATTATTTTTCTTTTTTGTTACATTATATCACTCATTGGATTATGAAATGATGCCTAAAACTTCAAGTACAATTTTGTATATCTTACTGCACATGTAAAAAAAATCATTTCATGATTTAACATACCTGATCTCCATGAAGAAGGTCTTCTAACAAATCTGAATTGCCCCAGAGAGCAGCTTGATGAAGAAGTTGCCCTGGAAACTCTTCAGTTTCTTCATTCATTCTTCTTTAATTCAGCTATTTGCTGAAGTGTCAATTTTTTCACTACTAGTCACAACAGAAGACATGGTATGCTAATTAAATAAAAAGTGCATTAAACAGTACCCAATTTGTTTCAGGGAAGTCAGTACATTTATGTTAAATTTTTACAGTTTTAGAATTAAGATTAATTTCAAACAGGTACTTACCTCTGAAATACTGAAAGCTTTTCCTTCTTGAGTTTTAATTCATGTTGTCAACAAAACATGTGACTTAAAATTTTTGAATGCCCTTTATACATTACAGAGCATGTGTCACGTACACATAATTCTTCAATTTCCCAACTTTCATATGATTTATCGTTCAAGAGTCAAGATCTTAAATAAGCTCTGCTTTCCCATTAAAATTTAGGTATCACTGAAATTTGTAGTCATGAGGAAAAATAGGTTGTGGGGAGGCAGGAGGGAAGGTTTTTCAGGAGTAAGTATTTGTTGGAAATTCATTTTAATTCTAAAAATGTAGAATTCAAATCAGGTAGATTTATTTCCAAAATAAAAATTGGAATACCCACATTGTATCTTTAGGCGAGAACAAATGAAGATCAAAAGAAACCAAAAATATAAAACTACAAGCTATAGGCAGGAAAAATAATAATCTAAGCTATAAAAAATATGTAACCAAGTAGAATTCAATTAGAATCACCAATCAGAAAAAAAAATTAAGAACTGGATTTGACAGAGTATGAGTGAAGTGGATCAACCG
>NW_013666891.1:17146-18120 GCF_000517525.1 Limulus polyphemus | reverse complement strand
GAAGAAAAACTTTAATATAACGTTGTACATTTGCCGTTATATTAAAGTTTTTCTTCATTACCCATTCAAGCCGTCTCCAGCCATTATAAATATAGATCCCTCCTGAAAAAGGAGAAATGTCCATGGGAAAAATGTCTGAGCATGTCCACCTTGGAGCAAATAACAAAATAAAACACATCTTTAGGGAAAGATGGTAGAGTGAACACATTGCAAGGGACCCAAAAGGAGAAGTCAAGCAACTTTACACCAGGCTTAAATCTCACTGAGGACAATGTACAAGTATTCTTCTGATGTCATGATATAAAAGACTGTTTGGTTTAGGTATTACTGATTAGTTTATTTTTGTGAGTGAATATTTCATTACTGTTTAGTTTTGTTATAATAAGAGTTAAAAGCAGACAATTGTAGGAAGTTGTGTTTAAGTCATTGATGTTGAGACTATTGAACGTCGTGTACAATATACTGACATCGAGAATACAGATTTCTAGAAGGTGGGCAGATGATTAAGTGATAAACATATAAATAGTGCGAGACAAGTGGAAAAAAGCAGACAGATAAAGGCAGAAGAGAGTAATGTTACGGGCAAGGAAAAGTTCGGCATGAAGTTAACTACCACAGAAAAGGAGATAAGAAAAAATATTTATTCTGTCAAAGCATGGTTCTAAAGTAATTGAATCAGCTTGAGTGCACTGAGTACAATTACAGTAACTCATGCCACAATTGTAAGTGTATCACGCACAGAATACTAATGTGATAGTAATAAAGAAAAGAGATCAGCTTGTCAACTGAAATTCTAAAGCAATTGAATAGGCCTAAGTGGACTTTTGACAAGAAAAAGAAAACTATATATGGAAGGTTTATGATATTCCTATAATCTATATAGTGTGAAGAATTTGTTGTACATACATTTAACTTGTTCTGAACATATATATTATTTTGAAAACAGTTAAATGTGTGCTGTTCATTTATTGTTG
>NW_013666891.1:13828-17136 GCF_000517525.1 Limulus polyphemus | reverse complement strand
TGTGCTGTTCGTTTATTGTTGAATTTATTCTCAACAAGTCACAGACACCTACTGTAGAAGAATCCTAAGCCCAACAACAACACAATATATATTTATACTATTAATAAATATAAGTAAAAGCACCATTATTTTGACACTTGGCAAAAGACTTATATTTTACTTCTGTTCATGAAATTTAGCAGATTATCAGCAAACATTATAAGGCTTCCATATGCAAAATAACATTTTTTTTTTAAGTCTTAAGGTTTTCTCATGCCTTTTTACATTTCGCATGTTACCTATCCAACATGCAAAGTCATTTTCATTTTAAGATTAAAAATACTTTTATACATTCAGAAAATTTTCAAATTTGATGTCCAAAATCTTTATAACATTCAGATACTGAGATATTTATCAAATGTATCTTAAGAAAAAAAACTTTATATTTTACCTGTTATCAGTAACGAATCTCTGTACGGGTTTGGTAGATTTGACCGATCTTGTAACCACGTGAAAAAAATTAGGTAATAAATATAAATTATGCCTTTTTCGTTCTAGAATGACTACAAATTATAACACGAATACACAAATGTTTAGACTAAATACCTTAAATCTCATAACATTATACATTTATATATATTTATTGTTTTTATTATATTGACCTTTCAGCCGTGCCTAGCTAACAATACATAAGTTACAATGATGTGGCACAAGTGCACTTATGTTACCGTATCTAATAATATAAAACTGACCTTTAGTCTTTACAAATTGACCAGTCTTGGCTGTATTTTGGTGAACTAGTGTTTTGTAAAATACAGTCACATTTCAATTATTATATATATATATATGTATATACATTATTACTCTTTACAAACAAGTTCTTAAACTTATTTTTCTTAAAACACACAATGGTAAATAAAGAAGTAAAGCAAACAATTATCTCTTCTAGTTACTACCTACTAATTTGCTACTTGTCATAGATTGCTAAGCCTTATGAAATTTTGCACGTGGAGGATGTGAAACGAAATTTTTTATATATATATATTTCACATAACCGAAAAATCATAAATTACTATATTGATACCATAGAATACCACTATAATATATCAAGCTTAGTAATTAAGCTGTATTTGGTTCTAAAAAATATGAAATCTTGAGCAGACTAAAGACTCACCTTACCAGATTGAAGATTTGTATAGAAAAAACGTGATGTCATCATAATACTTGAAAATGGCTGAGAAAGCCACTAGGAGAACATTCTGAACTTTCAATTGGTTAATCACATCATAGACGGAATTAAGTGTATATAAGGAAGCATTTCCAAAAATGGAAAGAGGTGAGTGGGGCTATTGTGTTTGATTCAGTACATGAGCAATATCTCAGAAAATACAAAAGATAAGAGGTTCATATTTTATATTCTAGCTTATTAATATTAGTAATTTGAGTTTCTTATTCATGCAAAACTATAGAACTTTGTACTTTGACATCACAAACATCTAATTTAAACCAGTGCTGCATTTAACATACCACGTGACACATAAAAATTGATGTTTATCTGTGTTTTATTAGTAATTACTTTTAAATTAACAAATTGAGTAAGGTATAATACTAAAATATGAATTATAATCTACAGTTTGATACCAAAATTAATGACATAAGTTCATAAAATAGTAGTTCAATAAAATTTTGAATGCGAGTCAACAAATGCGACGACATGGCCTTTGACCCGTGGCCCATGTGGAAAGGGTTAATAGCCAAGTACAAGAAATGCACGACTCAGACAAAACAAACCTTAATTTAATAGTTACCAGAACTTACAATAGTTAATTGATAAATAAATGGCAAAAAATAACAAAAACCATAACAATTAGGTTATAAAATAAATTAACTATAACAACAGTGTGAGAAAGTCCAATAATGAAGAGCATTTAGCATACTACTCCTTATAATAACATTAATTTACTCTTGTTAAGTGGTCCCAAAGATTAGTTAGTCCGCATGATATGACAACAGTCATTTGCACAGTTTACATTCAACTTTTTTATTGTCAGGGCATTTAACAAAAACATCCAATATGGCAGGTGGTTTATAAGACATTGCTTTCCAAATATTATGTTTGACTGTAAAATTGGCAATGATGAAAATAAAGTTCTATCTCTGGTTAACAATGGTTGAAGTGGAGTGTGGGATGAGTTGATGGTGGTCCTTTTTTCAAAATTAGTAAAACCAGTGTTAATGTATATTAAAAGTTTCATATTTATTATTCCATAACATTTCTCATACAACATCTTGTACAGTAGGTATTCAGTACATATTTTACTGAATCTATGAAGCAATTCTGACAGACAACACATCTACAGACAGACTCCATGAAGAAGCAAGATTCCACTGAAAGTACTTTACGTAAACATGATCCATGGGAATTGCCACATAAACAGAAGCCATCATTCCTAAATCAGAAAAGATGTGTTTAGCAGATGGAGAAGTATGTGCACCTGATATCTAATGTATTGCAAATCCAAAAAAGATGGGTAGAAAAGTTAACAAGAGAATGTTAATATGAAATCTCAGATGAAAGAGATCCAGAGTAGGCACAAAACGAGACTTGGACTCGTGAACAATCCATCCCAGAGAATAAACTAACTGAGAAGTCAATTAAGTGGGATACAACTTCTGAGCAAGACTCAATATTGGCATGTGTAGAAGACCAGTTAATGGTCTGACAGTGTCAAAGCCAGACTAAAAAGGGTCATGAATTGATAAATCACTCAACCATAAGAAAAATGAAGATGGGTAAGTCAGAATATGTAAATAACTGACATTTGAAATACTCCTCCAAAAATCTTTATGAAGGAACTTTTGTAAAATTCCTACAGGTTCCACCATGAAATGACAAATGAGATGGGAAAGTTCTGAGAACATTCTTAAATTTTCTGTCGTCAGTGGCCAAAAGAAAGAGATGAGTAAAAACCTGAAGGTAACAAGAAATACAACATCAATATCTCTTTTTTGTGGAAAAGATTCAAAACTGCCAGATCCAAATTCAAAGAGAAACTGGAAAAGTCAAATGTGAATGATGAACAGAGAATAGAAGAGAAGAATCTGGTGCCTCTAAGGGACACAAAGCAAAAGATACACTGATGAACAAAAGTCTGAAATGAAAAGTCCAGACAAAGGAGTCATCCAGAACACAGAGTCAATGAGTGAGTCGTAAAGACCAGCAGTGCTAATATCAATGCTAGGCCACAATAAAAGTACGAGTATATGTAATGAGCATTGTAAAACATTATACTCAGGACCCTAGAAAGAAATAACAATCAGAAAAAAAT
>NW_013666891.1:0-13609 GCF_000517525.1 Limulus polyphemus | reverse complement strand
TACATACATACATACATACACACATAAGGAGGCTGTCTGTTTAAAAGGCAAGAACCTCGCAGCATGGTCCAACTGGAAAAAGTGTCAGAGACATAAAAGCCATGTGGTAATTGAAATAATAGTATAAGACCTATAGGTAAATAAAGGTAAGGTCCATATGCAAACCTTGGTAAAACAATCAAAAGCACAAGAATAGCTAATAATTGTGCAGAAAAATAACATCTCAACACATGCTTAATCAAAAAAAATATAATAATAATAAGTGGACCTTATAGAACCTTCCCTGGGAGGTCTCCTCACAATGTACAGGAATCTACCTTGAGGGATGTAGAAAAAGAGCCGACCATAAGTCCATACTAGAAGTGGATGTTAAAAAAAAATACAAGACAGTGTCCCACCCCATAATATCCCAAAAGCAAAGAAGACATGTGTGGAGGGAAAGAACTGAAGATGGCAAATGCCCTAACATGGAGGGAAGGAAGTGGAGATATCCCAAAATCCTTAGATATAAGTGGAACATCTAAGAAAGGTGGTATAAGGTAGACATTTCTGTAGGAGAGTCGACAGGATAAGATGTACCTGGAAAACTAGGTGGGGGATAAAATAGATTGGATTAACAGAGAGTGCTACCCCTACAGGTGTAAGAGATAGCAAGTACAGAGAATCAAGAAGAAAATCTGCCTGATGGTAAGCTAAGGCAAAATGAACCAAAGCCTTGAAACATAATGTCTGGAGAAGGAGGAGAAAATTCTACTGTGAAACATGTCTAAAAAAGGCTGAGGTAGGCCTAGCAGACTCCACAGTAGAGGCCTGGGAAGGCAAGCCATGATCAGGTGGAGGAAAACTGACAAAATCTAGGTTAATAATGGCTGGAGACGGCTTAAATGGGTAATAAAGAAAAACTTTAATATAAGTTTAACATGACAGCAACTGTACAACGTTTCGACAAGGTTTTGTCGAAACGTTGTACATTTGCTGTCATGTTAAACTTATATTAAAGTTTTTCTTTATTACCCATTTAAGCCGTCTCCAGCCATTATTAATCTCAAAGTGGGTTCCTCGTCACCGAATTTGAAAATCTAGGTTGTTCTAAATGGGTTTGACAATTGTAGGAGCAAGGCAAGCCATACTGGGAGAAGGTAGGGCAGATCCCAGCCCTACCTTCTCGGGTTCCTCACAAACCAAATTAATTGTAAGAAGTATAAATCATAAACAATTATGAAAATGAAATAGTCGATATAATGTAAATTTAAGTGTGTAGTGAAATAAACATATGTATCAGATGTTGTGTGATGAAGAAAACAAAGTATTTAACATAACGATCGATTTACCCGTAAGAAGAACTACAGGTAAACCAAAAATAACACTTGTTGATCCTAATCAAACAAACAAACAAACAAAGTTAATATGAAGTATAAAAGATAAATAATAACATAAATGAAATAGACATTATATTGTCAAATTAAGTAAGTGTGTATTGACAATAACACATGTATGAGATGTGATGTTTTGAAGAAAAAACAATATACTTAATTTATGATATACCAGTAAGATGAATTACAGGTAATTCTAAAATAAAAAAAAAGACACATGTTAAGCCTAATCTAACATAAACTAAGCTCTAATTTCAAACCAGAATTTGAGTACGATTATTGACCAATCTAACAAAACTTATGTTATGGAATCCAAATAATTACAAATAATAATACTAACAATAAAAATATTCAAAAACCATAAAAGTATAACATCTTATCTTTCCAAAATTGGCCAACCATTTTTCAAAATGTGTGGGCCCCAAAACTCAAGTCGAGGCCCAATGAAGGTCAGCTCATTGGACAATCAATCTCCCGACAAAGCCAATAATTTCCCAGTAGTGCACTGCCACCTGAAGCCTGTGTAAATGTGCTGATAGAAAATATAACCTCAGAAGTGGTAACTTAGAATTTGCAATTCATAATTCAAAATGAATAACCAAGCCCAAAAGTGTTGGCAGAAAGAAATAAAAAATGGAAAAATTTTGTAATGAAGTCTTTGGTTTCATAACTGGGTAGAAATATAAAATAATTCCACTTTGGAATAAGTTACAAATATTATTGTATAATAAATAGTAAACTTGTTGAGAGAAATTGATACAAAGACACAAAAAGAAAACACTTGAAGAGAGCACAAACTAAATGTCAAAATTGAAGTAAAGTACCTTGTTGGAATCTGCATTTTGGCTTCCATAAGTGGAACTTATTGCCTCTAATATTCTAGTATGCATTTTAAATTTTTTCATTCCACCACCCAAAGACCACCCATTGAAAGTCTATCCAAACTCTTAACAATTTTAAACACCTGAATAAAGTTTCCTCTAATCCTTCAATGTTCTAGTAAAAACAATTCCATGCTCTAAGCTTCTCCTAATATCTTAGATTCCTTAAGCCAAGTACTTTTCTAGATGATTAACTACTCTTTTCAACACTCCTTTCTTGTAGTATGGGGATGAAAATTGTACACAGTACACCAAGATAGAACTCAACAGGGTATTATAAAATGTTACAATAATCTTCTTGTTCTTGAATTAAAAAATTCCTAAGCATAGAGCTAAGAACTCAATTACCTCTTTACACCACAATTAAGCTTTTGGGAAAGAGCTAGGAGGTTTTATCAATAATCCAACCTAATCCCATTTTTTTCCATGATACCAATTTCCTATCATATAAGAAGCAAGTTATTTCCAACATTAAAACTCTTTTTTTCATCTTTTTACAGAGACTCTGAAACTTTGAAAGTCCTTTTCAATAAAAGAAGCATTATCAATAGAATCAGCTCTTTCCAGTATCTTATTATCATCATTAAACAAAAAAGTCCTTAAACATACCCATGAAGAATGCCACTTAACACATCCTTATGGTCAGAAAAATTCAAATTTTTCTCCATTCTTTTTGGTCTAATACCATGACAATTTTTCCATCTACTTCTTAACTTCAATTAATTTAATAAAATCTAAATAATTAATATATTGTAAAAACACTTTATTAAAGGTTTTTAATTTTACTTATATCCAACCAGATCCCTATGTCCAAAAACAAGTTAGAAACTTTATCAAAAAAATCCCAATTGATGGGTAAAGTAAGGAAACCCCTTTGCTGACACCATGCTGAGAAACATGTACTAAATATTATTTTTACATATGTGTTTCTAAATGGCTTATGACCACAGATTTCATTGCATTGTTAACAACAAAAGTCAAACTCTTAGGTTTACAGTTTATTGGATCTTCTCCAGACTCTTTCTGAAAATAAGAATAACAGTGGCAGTCTCCCTATCATCAGAAAATTCCCCAGTTCCAAAAGAATTTTGAAACAAATTTTTTAGCAATTTAACCATGTTCCCACTGTTCAATAATATGGCTTATTAATATTACTAAAATAACTTAAATTTTCCATTTTTTAGAATCAATATGAAATATGAAAAGCTTTTCCTTGTTGAGTTGCTCTCATTCTGTCCAAAAACATGTTACTCAAGTTCTAAACGTCCTTTGCATTGAGATGGGAAATGTAACCAGTCATAAAAACTACTTAAGCAACAAAATTTGGGTTCAGAGACAGGAAGGTAACAACCTACACCACAATAATTGAAAATGGGATGAAGTAGAGTTGAAGGGAATTCTGAAACCAAATAGACTGAATGGATTGCATTCACGGGAAAAGGAATGGAGTAGGCCAGTCTCATAAGACTGGACCAAATGTGAACACAGAAAAGTTAACATTTTCCTAAACTGAAAATGCACTTATGTTAGATACTTACCTCCTCTCACAAAAAGCTTTCTCAACTTATACTGCCCTCTATCGGCACAACTTTTGGCTCACCACTAGCCTTGATCCTCCCACTTACCCTCATGTATGTTAACATGAGATTACAAATGATTATGCAGCAACCCTCCACCAATAGAAATGCAACACTACCCATATCGTAACTAGTGCCCTCTCTAATTTTGCAACTGCTAACCACTTTGAGATTGGTCAGATCACATAAACCACACCAGAAGTGGGGGAAACGGGTGAGATGAGGTAAGTATCTATCATAAATACATTTTCAGTTTAGGAAAATGTTAACTTCCAATACAATATCTTACCTCATCAACAGGTGAAGAGCCAGTGAGAAGATGATCCCCTTTTAGGAAGTGCCCAAAAGAAAACTGTGGGGTGTGAGAAGGAACTAATAACAACACACCTGTGGGAGACTGCTCCACTTCTGAGCCAAGTATAATCTTCACCCATTAGTAACGTTTGCCAAAAAGGTCAGAAACAAAAGGTGGATCGCAAGAAAAATTACGGAAATAATGGGACCCCTTGGTGTAGACTGGCTAGAGCACGACAGACCATAAATGAGAGTTTGACCTCAACCAACACATGGCAGCGTCTGGAATTGTACGTCAAATCCACGGTAGGAAGAGGGCCCTCTATCTTTCACCTCAAAAACAGGTACCGGCAGGGAAGAGATGCTTCCATACCAAGAACTCACCTCTGCATGCACACACCTCCAACTTAACCAACACCAGATCCACCATAAACTGACATCTGATGGATAGTAGGAAGGCTGAGAGCACAGGTGGGTGTTCATCTCTTGTCCAAAAACCAGGCTGAAATGGGAATTCTTCATCCAGTCCATGGTAGGTGAAGGGTAACCTGCCTTACACATGTAAGAAGTTATGTGTCTCATACAGCTACAACCAACACCACATACACTGGGAACTGACATCCAGCAAACAGTATGAAGAGGGATGGGTATATGGAGTTGCATCTCCAGTCCAGAACCTGTCAACACTGGAAACTTATCATCCAGTATGCAGCTGTAGTAGTAGGAGGGTTACCATCCAAACACATGTGGGGACTTGTTTGGCTGGTCCAGCTCCAACCAACATCAGATTCACCAGGAACTGGTATCTGGTATGAAGGAGGGTGCCTCAGCTGATGGAGTAAACTGATACATATATTTATTTATATATATGGCAGAGTACTACATTCAATACCTAGTGGCATCTGGAATTGAACATAAGGTCCATGGTAGGAAGGGCATCATGCCATCTACACCAGAAAAATGCCATCACCCTACTCTCAACTGAGTGGGATTGTGCAAACTCAGGAGGACAGGCCTCCATAGTCCACCACTCCAATGGCTAGGAACTGGTAAGTGACAAGGATTCCCATATTAGTCTAGAAGGAGGAGGAAAAAGTCCACTGGAGAGTTCGGAGGACCACAGCACAATGGGTGACCATGATACCCTATTTTGAAAAGCACAGCAATCACTTTGATGGAGTCAATCATCTGATGGCAGCTGGAATTATACATCCGGTCTGCAGTAGGAAGAGCCTCAAATGCCATGGATCATCAGCAATGGGCAGCTATCCCATCTGATGGCAGCTGGAATTATACATCCGGTCTGCAGTAGGAAGAGCCTCAAATGCCATGGATCATCAGCAATGGGCAGCTATCCCTGTCTGCTTTACTCATGTTAATCCATGAGTGTACAGTCTGGGACAAACATATTTATGAAACAAAAGACCATGGGGTATATCTACGAGTAGTCCTGCAAAACACCCCATCTCAACAGTGGGTGTAATATGACCTGGTTACGTATTACGAAATTGTATTTTGGAAGCACAGAGAACATATTAATGAAGTTGATCAACCAACACCTGGCGGTATCTGGAATTGTACATCAAGTCTGGTGTAGGAAGAGCCTCAACATCACGGTCACCTAACACTGTATATGATCACAGGTCATACAGTGCAGATTTAAGACTAAGTATACCAAGTAAGGTACTACTCATCCAAACATGCAAGGAAAGCCCCTGCAAGGAAAAAGAAAATGACTGTAGTACCTACCACTCACAGAGAAACAAAGGAGCATAAAAGGGGTAACTAGAAAAAGATGAAGTCCTTTGGAACAAGAAATGGCCAGTTAGTGAAGATAATAAGCACTAAAGGTATGGGGGAGTGATCCACATACTGGCAGCAAAGCAGTCCTCCAATGGATGATGGAAATGAGCAGACAGGAACAGGACGAGGTGACGAATACAAAGGGAAATGTTTAGAAAAGACAATCAATCTGGAAAAAGGAAAAATAAGCCAGGAATCTACTGGCAAATCCTACCATAATGGTAATTTGATAATGGTCACAGGACTTCGAAGGATACCAAGGAATAAACAGTGATACTATTCACCATGGAAGGAATCAGTACACTCCTCATTGCAGAGGAGAACCCCAACTGGACAGAAATAAACAATCTGTTATGAGATATAGGGCACCCAGCACAAGAATTGGAAGACAGTGGCCTAGACCAGAGATCCACTTGTCTGAAGATGTACGAGACTAGATACGAGTAGTAGGAAAACACTACCACCAATCATCCATGTAGGGCTGGAAGGAAGTGAACCAGAGCCCACAGGGATGGAAAGGTAAGAGGACACTGGGAGAAACTACCAACCTGAAACCTCCAAAGCACCCAGAAAATCATCCCAACTGTAAAGGGGAACACCCAGAAAAAGGAGACATTATGGGCTCAGAACAGGAACACCCAAAAAGGTGTTAACCCAATCCAGCCAACTAGGTGAAGTCAGTTGGGAAGTAAGGATGAAAGTAGCCACCAAAGGATCCCAAATGAGACTTCACTGTATCAATAAACCCATGGAAGACAACACAAGAGAACATGACCAATAGGGATGAGGGCTTCCTCAGAAGACCACGTCCCCAAATGAAAGAGAACTTCATGCAAAACCGGAGAAGGAGAGGCTGCAAACTGGAATTGCCCTATGCCTAAACCAAAAAGGGAGAATACTGGGCCCAACTGAGTAGGAAATAAAACAACACCCCAAGATAAATGAGGTAGTGTGTGGAGGAAAAGAAAAAAACATTTCCACCATCACTAACCAACCAACCAGCCCAAGCCTCTACTCCTAGAAGAAATGAGTAAGAAAGGCAGGATTGGCTTGTGAGGAAGCCAAACATCCTTGCCATGGAGGAAATGTTGGACCCTGGAGAGGAACAAAAACCAAGACCATCCAAATTGTAATGAGCCAAAGAGAGGTCCAACAGAGGAGTCCAAACTGAAAACACACAACTTCTATGAACCCAAAATCAGAATGCAGGGAAGAATTTAATGAGAAGAAATGCATCTGACATAACACCTATGACCTCCACAAAATACAAAGATATATGACCTTATGGTGAAATGTATAAGGACTAATAAGTGGTTCACAACTGACCAAGTGATGATAGATCTCCAGTCCCTTAACTTCAAGGGTACAACAAACAGATGGGAATAAGAACCCCAAATATAGGGATCTCTCTGTATGATGGCATCCTTGGAAAGGAAATCTCAAACCACCTCCAACAAACTTTGGCAGGATATGGAAACCCGAGGAGGAAGGAAAATCAAAAAAGGAACAGACCAATATGATCCCCTCAGAACCCAAGGATCCATGAGAAATTATCTCCAAACTTGGGCAAAGCAGTTTAAAACATTGTTGTACCATGTCTGATGGAGTAAGAATGTGTGTATACTGTAAAGCAAAGCCACATTGGGCCAATTGCCACTTCCACTATGTGGAATCAAACTCCAAATCCTATTGTTAGAAGTCTATATACATAATGTTGGCCCATTGAGGGTACATGTGCCCAGCCCACACCATGCACAAACCATAGCCCCAAAGCTATAAAGACTGCGAGTTATCCCAAAAACAGCAACCCAAGAACTAATGGCAAACATTCAGGAATCCAGAACCAACCAGAGGGAGGAATGGAGACAAAGGGTGTGGTAGAAAAGGAAAGCCAAGTGTCATGAAGCAACATGACTAGCCCAACCCTGAGCACCCAAGATTCGGGAATGCTCCACCCATCACCCAAAAGAATGTCACCTGGTACAAAACCCATATACAAAAACCAAAGTAAGGGACAAGCTACACCAAAGTATGTGTATATGTACCCCCAAACGTAACTGATCTCCAAAACTACACTTGGGACTCCCAATAACCTGAGGAGTTCAGGCTCATCAAGGAGAAAGGCAGGAATAGAATGAAAAGAAATGGGATGTAATGATAAAGCAAATCCTCCCTGATGAAATAGGTCTACCAAAGGGAAAGGAGGCCTCGACACCTCACCAGAAATTACACGTGACTGGGAGTCATAGACAGGAGGAGGAACTAGCCAGCTCAAATCCTCATCATCATGTACAGACATAGCATTACAAAGTATAGGAGGAATCAGCAGATGCTCAAAAGTACCCAAAAATGTAGCCAAATCCTGACAAACCAGCCATTACATCCTGAGTCAATAATGCGACAGACAAATCAGCTGTAGTAGTTACAGCCAAAGAGGAAGAAGCCACGTGGAATTTCACATACATGAGAAGTGGAATTGACAGGAAAAAAAAGGTTTAACTCCAAATAGAATTCACAAAACTGTACAAAATTCCCAAAATTTATGATTGAGAGAAAACATAATACATGCCATAAAATGAAAATATAAACTTTGGCAATTAAAAAAAAAAAATCAGTCTGAAAACACTAGCAAAAACATGTTCAAACTGTAAGACTACCAACTGAGAACTGGTTAACAGCTGCAAGGTTAGAGAGGGTACTAGTTATGATAGGGGTACTGTTGCACTCCTGTTGATGGAGGGTTGCTCCATAATCATTTGCATGTTAGTATGCAGATATCTCACATTAAGATACATAAGGGTAAGTGGGAGTACCAAGGCTTCTTTGATAGATTGTTTAGGTAGAGTATTCATGATGAAACTTTGTAGAATGGATGGCAACTGTAGAGGATGATGTTTTGAAAGTCTTTCGCCTGAAGATGAAAGGCAGAAGACTTTCGAAACGTCATCCTCTATACTTGTGTCTCTACAACAGGCACTTGCCATCCATTCTACAAAGTTTCATCAGTATCAAGGCTATTGGCGAGCAAAAATTTGCATCAACAGAGGGCAGTATAAGTCAAGAAAGATTTTTGTAAGAGGAGGTAAGATATTGTATCGGAATGCATTTTTCTTTTTAACAGGATACTTCCTACCCTCATCACTCCTAAAATAAATAAAAAAGGGAGCTAGGCAATATGCATTTATATGTGGAACCACAACATTCTCAGGTTTGGTAAGGTGGTAGCATAATGGATCAGATAGCATTTCATTGTACTGTACCTGTAGTAGAAGATTCTTGGAAGAGTAGACCAGCAATAGCTAATGACGAGGTATAATACTGAGTGTATATCTACAATCAAAAAGCCAGCCAACCCAAGTGACACCCAGAGAGAGTCAAAAATACCCAGGCAGACTCAAGGAAGGGCTCTAGTACTCGAAGACAGTGCACTGGGGAACACCAAATAGGTTAACAAAGTTAAATATAAAGCATTAAGGTGTACACTCTATTGGTTATACATATGAGACAGTATATGGAGAGCATTCCTCAAATATTTGATGTCTTTAATAGCATGCAAAGCCTTGCACTTGAAAGTAGGAAAGGTATCAGCCACCATATGGAATTCTATGTCAACATGAAGCTGCAGACAGAAGGTGAAATTTTGTCTAAGATAATAACAGAGGTACAAACAACAGGCAAGAGTCCCAAGTAGATGAATCCATTCAAATGTGAAGACCTTTTTCTTCATCTTATTTTTTACATCAAATGATTCTACATCTCCAAATGCCCCTTTAATTATTAAAAGGGATGTTGGGCCTTATAGCGATATAAGGGGTTAACATGCACAAAAGTGGTGTATACAGGTTTTAGCTAAGCAGTTAACATAGAATAACTCACCTGTTAGGGATTCCATCCAGATTAAAAAATCACAACCAGGTGCAAAGTGATGAAATAAAATTTTACGAAAACATATTCAAATTAATCAACATTCTGGCCAGCAAAATATCCTCTAAGGGTTACTACAACCAGGATGCCAAATGGAGAATTTTGATGAAATGTAACCCAAAATTCACTTTGAGGATATAGAGATACACATTAGTAAACAAGATGGATCAACTGCACAAGAGTGCAATTCATTGCAAGGTATAAATACATTTTTACAAGACCCTCTGACAAATTCATCATGTATAAGAAAACAGGAAATAGCCTTAACAGGACAGCAGAGGAAGGTGTAAACAGTGTCAACAATGGAAAACATTTGTCCCAGTCACAGTGTGATGGGGTAGGAGCACTGGGAAACATACGTCCCAGCCACAGTGAATAGGTTAAATTTACTGCTTCCACCACATCTGAAAGCAGCCCATTCCAAAGGCTAACTATTCTTTTAGGAAAAATAAAGCTGTCTTAGTCGAAAATGACTCCTTCCCTGCCAAAATTTATATTTGTATGCCATAGTCCAACAATTCTTCCTATTAAGTATGAAAAATGCATCAATTCCACTAACAATCATAAACACCTCTAACTTTTCTCTTCTCAAGAAAAAAAATTTCAAAGACCTTAACCTGTCCTCTTATGGTAACCATTCCATCTTCTGACCCTTTTCCCACAATATGATGTTCTACCTAAGGTAAGAAGCCCAAGACTGAACACAGTACTCTAATTAGGGCCTAATCAGAGACCTGTAAAATGAAAGTTTAACCTCTTTAGACTTTTATTCAGCATTTCTTTAGATACAACCTGAAATTCTATATTTTTTACCATTAGCAACAACACTGTTTTGGTGGCTTAAAGTGACTGAACAATCAGAACACCAATATCCTTTTTTCTCATAACACTGTTATTCCCAATAAAATTTATTTATAATTCAAATTAAGGTAATTCATATGCATTACCTTGAATTTATTAAAAGTCATCTACCATTTATTTTCCCAACTAAACAAATGATCTAAATCTTTTTGTAAAGCAGTAGCATCCTCCTCATAGTCAGCAGCACCAAAGACCTTAATATCATCAGCAAATTTGTGTAATTTATACACCAATCCTTTATCTATGTCACTTAAGTAAATCCAAAACAGCAAAAATCATAACACTGAGCCTTGAGGTACTCCACTTGTGACTTCATACAGTTTGACTGAACTCCATTTATTACAACCCTGTTTTTTTTCATCCAGCCACTTTTCTATCTGATGAGCCAATTTATTCCCCACACACCAGATATCATTTCTTAATAAACAACTAGTCTAATGCTTTCTGCAAATCCAAGTGCAATAATTCCACACCCTTACCCTAATTGATTCCTGCAGTAATTCCTTCAGAAAATATCAAAATAATATTAACGCAAGAGTTTTCAATAGTGACTATCCAATAAAATTTTAAATGTTAAATGAGTTTGCAAAGCCTCTTTCTTCAAACTTTCAAAAACTTTTCTCACTACTAGTGTAAATGTGTAAGACTAATAGACTTATAACTACCTAAACAATGTTTATCACCTCCTTCAAAAAGATTTTACATCAGCAAACTTCCTACCTTCTGGCACCTGCCTGCTATTATTTAAGGTTTTTGCAAAAACATTTAGCAAGTACTTGACATATCCAGTCCTTAACCCCCTTCAAAACACTTATGGAATATATCTAACCCAGAAGCCTTAGCTTTCTTTAACCTTCCTTTTTTTCCTTCAGAAGCTCAGAATTAATATGCTTACCTTATTCAACCATGTTTCCATATAGCAACTATTCAGAATAAGGGATATTGCTTAAATCTTCATAAGTAAAAATTGAAGAAAAGTATAATTCATCAACTGAGTCATCTCATAATCTTCAGAAATGAGCTTTCCCCCAAAGGCCCTACTCCAGTTCTAACATTATGCTTATCCTTAATATAAATATAAACTAAAGTGAGAAAACTTTCCTATTAATTTTTACAAATTATGCCAACCTTTTTTCATACACCCTTTTTGATTTCCTATTGTACTGTTTGACCTACTCTCTTATGATTCTCTAACTTCTAAATCAACCATCACAGCAGTCAATTTAAATTTCTTAAATTTATAATTATAATGCTTTCCTAATTTCATCACTTATACTTTTTGTGAGCCAATCTGGTCTTTTACTTATGCTTTCATTGTTACAGCCACCCTTTTTTCTTTATGAAAGTATAAGGGGCTTGCCTATCTTGCATATTCAAAAAATTATACAATTGATTAGTATCTCTAAGTCTAATTAATTCAGTTGCACAATTCATAACATGCAATTATTGTCACACCTCTACAAACTTTTTAACCAAATAATCTCATGAAAAGGGTGCAAGGACAGCCTTGAAAGTTAAAGAACTAAATGCTCCCTTGCTATTCTTACCTTACTCAGAGGTAGCCTAAATCAATACTTATATATTATTATTAATTATCATTGTATACTATTAAAATCATTCAGAAGAGCCTTGACTTAAGTTAAAATGTTATATATGAATAAAAAACAGTCTTTTAATTTCATTTATAAATTTAAGTTTAAATGTCCACTGAACATATCCAAGCTTACCTTTGATGTGAGAAATAGAATATAGAGATATTTTGAGATAATACAATGCACGAGTAAAAGTTAACAAACGTAAATTTAAAATATCCAATACTTTTAACACTACTGGTAGTACCACTATGTAGCTAAATGATAGGAGTACCGCAATTATTCTTGTGCATATAAAAATAACTGCTGCCCTCTGACGAACGAAATTTTAAATACTTTTTCATGTTTCAATATCATTTTTATTGGGTGTGTGTGTTTTTTATATCAAAGCCATATAAGGCTATCTGCTGTGTCACAATAAACTCCAGGAGACTGCACAACGATTACAAGAATTAATCACCCCCCCAGCACTGGTCTTCACTTTGCCTTCCCGACTTGGGACTTACTTCTTCTCAATAATAGAGCACTGGTAACGGATCAGACGTTACCAGTGAAAGTGGGTTTTCCCGGGGCACTCCCATTTCCCCCACATTAAATTCTCGGCATAGGATTTCTAAATCCCCGCCGCCCTGAAGAACCATCTGTCCGATATCGGCCGTTTTGTGTTTTGTCTAGCCTCAAGGTACTCTGCTTCACTTTTTTAAAATTTTAATTTTTAATTTTCTCCTTTTGTTTACTTAATTACCCTTAGCCCATTCGGCTCAGTACTCCGCTGACCTCTAAACGTCATGTAACCTTTTACCACGAGCAGGGTGAAGAGGGATTGTTTAATCTTCGAGCACCCTAGATTAATAATTATTTCCTTCAGAAATAATTATTTTTGAATCTAAATAACTGCCAGGAACAACCAGAGAAGGAGGCTGTGAACGAGAGAGAGTGGGGAACCAAGGACAGCAGTTACGGTCGGCGGGAACCGAGGATAGCAGATACAGAGATCGGAACTATAGTTGCTGGCAGGCGGAGATAGAGACGGACAATTAAGTCAAGCACGGTAGAAAGTGAGTGAACTGTTATGAACTATAGTGTGTGTAACTGTGAAAATTAAGTGTATTGCAAAGTTGTATTGAAGAAGAATAAACAAGATTTATTTAAGAAAGGACAGGTATCGTAGAAAAATTAACAAACAAACATACAGAGGCGTAAAAAATTGGTGTCAGAAGTGGGACAGAAAATAAAAAGAAGATGCAAACGAGAGGTGGCAAATCAAACTACAGCTTAGCAGACTTGATGGCAGCAATACAAGA